>NW_008633567.1:0-417 GCF_000691845.1 Merops nubicus | reverse complement strand
GTTTCTTACCGATAATTTTGTGAAATACGTTCCCCAGTATGTGTTATTCGTTGTTAATTTTCAATAGTTCCAATAGTTCCTGTTTTGCTGAGAGGTGCAGGATGAATTTTGACTTTTATGCCCGTTCTCCCAGATAAGGGTTGTTAGCTGTCTTAGATGGCAGATCAAAAAAGCATCTGCTCTTTGTCAAACACTTTTGCAGTGATCAGCAAGGCAATTAACTTCTTAGCTTTCTGTTATGTTACATACGTGGTTAGTTTTACAGGTTTTCTATTTTACGTGTATAAATGGTTAGTTTTATAAGTTTTCTACTTTACGTTAGTTCCCTTATATCAGAGCCCCAGCGCTGAGGCAGCAGGGCCGAGCACGGGGCCGCCCCTGGCGCGGCTGGGTCTGAGCTCGCCGAGGGGGCTCCCA
>NW_008633566.1:19598-21689 GCF_000691845.1 Merops nubicus | reverse complement strand
TACATTCTGTACCCTCATCCAGGTCACCAAAGTATAGCTGATGCCTTTTCATCTACTGAAAATTATGACATTTGTTTTTCTTTTGAGTATTGGAATTGGCTAAAAAGATCAATGACTGATTCTTTGTTATGACAGCTGGGTATTTTGGAAAGATGGTCTTCAATTCAGGGTAACTCTCAAGTTGATTTGTGGCTTTTACAAAACCAGAGAAAATATTTTTCTTCTTCTTTTTTTTTTTTTTTAAATGCAGTTTATAGAGTCTGTTTTACTTACCACATTTGTTTATTACAAGATTAAGCCTTGCCTGTCAAAAATTATGCATGTTTCCACATTGCTTGCTTCCATATTGGTGTTCTTATTTCTCTCTCCACCCCATGTTTTGATTGGTCTCTTAAAACGTTTGAAATTGTTTCGATTTGTAATCCACTTCAGCATTAGATATTTCTGTTTACTACATTTACAATGTTATTTGTTTTACCTCCCAGTTCTTTAGCCCCCTCTTCTTGAGTACTGGTTGCTTGTAGATCATTGCTGTCTGAAATGTTGATCAGCTGAGTCAGCAAGTCAGTTCAGTTGCGGCCAGCAGCACTCCCTCTAAAAAGTACGAGTCTGATTAGAGGAGGAATAATTTCTTTGTCTTTGGTTCTGAATAAACCTATTCTTGCCATCTAAAGATTTCAGATTTTTGAAAAGTTTCTTTAATAGAAAATACTTATGCTTATTAACAAAGAAATTTAGCAGGGCAGTAGAAGTTGTAGCATTCAAATAACGAAAGAAACAGCAATAGAAAATATTTTTATTTGACATAAAATGACTGATTTTGCCAGGTGGTTTGATCAATGGTCATGGTGGAAGCAGGAAGCGGGTAAAGTTGACTGTGTGCTGTTCTTCCCCATTCAAGGTCATTTGTATGGAACAAGTGATTTAAGGAACTTGTTTTATTTCTCATTCACTTCTTGCTTTTCCAGCTGATGCGAGAATCATTTTCAGTCAGCAGACTCAAAATCTTTCGATATTACAGACCTTGCTACACTGACTACTCTCGTTTCCAAGTCTATTTTCTTTTTTTTTTTTTTTGACTCTTGTTAGAGGAAGAACTGGGATTCTCCAGCTCCAAAAAGAGCATATATGTATTGTGTGGTCACTGGGAAATGGATTTTCCAACCATATTTTTCTTTTCTCTTCATGGTAACTTTTATTTGGTAGGTTGTGTTGACTCAAATGAGTGCAAGCAAGTGCAATCTTACTTCCTTATGGATTAGGATTGTATCTTTTGAAGTGCCATCATTTTGTTAACAACAAACTGTCTAAGTGATCCTTTGTCTAGACTGAGCTGAAGATTCTGTGAAGGTTAGCCAGTCATGGAGAGCTAAACTTGAGGAACGAAGGCCAGTTCTGAACTAAGATGCATGAAATGTCACTAGCTGTGAAATATTACTTTTCCAGAATGGATAATGCCAAGCTTTTTAATTTGAATCATAGAGATGCTAGTGACTTTTAAGTTGTTCATGCCTTCGTTGCCTACAAGCAAGTTAGAGTAAATACATCTGTTTCTGATGCTCTATCTAATGCCTTATTTTCAGTTACGAGTCTGAAAGTACCCTCTGCTTGTGTCTCTGAAACCTCTCATTGTGTCTTTACCTCTTCTACTGGATGAAAAAAGTTGACTGAATATTTGGAAGAGGAAAGAAGTTTGCTAAATGTTTATTACTAGTCCAAATGATGGGAACTAGGAAAGTCTTTACCAGCTTTGTCTTTAAACACTGGTATCTTACCCATGCTGTGTCCACTATCCTGGAAAACAAAGATTTACCTAGTACTTACTGGTTATGGTTATATATCAGAAGATTTAGGCCTAAAAGATGCAATGAGGGTCTTACCAAATTTATAGACCTAATAAATAGCATACTGAATTTCCTTTTGACTTTAATGGGGTTTTATGTAATTTCTGTGAAATAATTGAGTGATGATACTGGAGTTTTTGGGAAAATCTTAATGGGCTTAACGCAATGCTGTGGTTTGGGGCGAGGGCCACCCCTAGAACCATAACAGATGTTCTATGTTAATCCCCTCCCCCCATGCCCTGAAAGG
>NW_008633566.1:17321-19052 GCF_000691845.1 Merops nubicus | reverse complement strand
TATCACTGCTAAAGCCAGATAGTTTATGAAAACACTGCTAACTTCAGACAGAGCAGTTAATTAGAAGAGCTTTAGCTAAGAAGTTAAAATAATTGAACAGAACCAGCCATGTTCTACTCCAAACCAGGACACACAAAGTTTTTTCAAGACTCAGAGGTGTGTCTGGTGCAAGAAGAATTAATTTGATTTCATATTCTTTCTTACAGCTAGAGAGGACAAGATTACAGTATATTCCTTTGAGTAGTGTCTGTTTTGAGAAGAATGACTGTGTATTGCACCAATGAACAAAGAAGGTCTGGCTGGGGGTGTGAAGGTTTGGACCGGCCTTGGCTGTAGTGGCTGTGAGATGGTAGCATTCAGGATCACATGAGGAAGAAGCAGGGCAATAAGTAGGATTGCAACCCTGGACTTCAGGAGAGCCGAGTTTGACCTCTTCAAAGACCTGCTTGGAGGAATTCCATGGATTAGAACTCTAGAAGGTAGGGGCACCCAAGAGAGCTGGTTAATGTTCAAACAACACGTCATCCGTGCTCAAGATCATTGCATTCCTGTGAGCAAAGAATCAAGTAGAGAAAGCAAGGGGCTTTCACTGATGAATGAGGAGGTTCTGGGAAGACTCAGATGGAAGAAGGAGACTTACAGAATGTGGAAAAGGCTGGCCACTTCAGAGGAATATAGAAACATTGCCAGAGTATGCAGGGATGCAATGAGGAAGGCTAAGGCCCTCTTGGAATTAAATCTGGCAAAAGATGTCAAAGATAACAAGAAGGGCTTCTAGCAGTACATCCGTAGCAGAAGCAAGACTAGGGGAAATGTGGGCCCACTGCTGAATGAGGTGGGTGCCCTGGTGAGGGAGGACACAAAGGAGGCAGGGTGACTGAATGCCACCTTTGCCTCCATCTTTGCTGCTAAGACCAGCCCCCAGGAATCCCAGACCCTGGAGTGAAGAGAGAAAGTCTGGAGGAAGGAATACTCTCCCGTTATTGTTGAGGATTGGGTTAGAGATCATCTAGGCAAACTGGATGCCCACATATCCATGGGCTCCAACGGAATGCATCCAGGAGTGCTGAAGGAGCCAGGTGATGTTATTGCTAATCAACTCTATCATTTTTGAAAGATCATGGAGAAGAGGAGAGGTGACTGAGGACTGGAGGAAAGCCAGTGTCACTCCAGTCTTAAAAAAGGGCAAGGAGAAGGACCCAGGGAATTACATAACTGGTCAGCCTCACCTCAACCCCTGGAAAGGTGATGGAACATCTCATTTTGGAGATCATCTCTAAGCATGTGGGAGAAAAGAAGGTTGTCAGAAGTATTCATCATGGATTCACCAAGGGAAATCATGCTTAACCAATCTGATAGCCTTCTGTGATGGAGTGACTGGCTGGGTAGATGAGAGGAGGGCAGTGGCTGTTGTTTGCCTTGACTTCAGCAAGGCTTTTGACACAGTCTCCCATAATGTCCTGATAGGTAAGCTCATGAAATGTGGGTTAGATGAATGGACTGTGAGGTGGATTGAGATCTGGCTGAGAACCTGAGACCTGACAGAACTCAGAGGGTTGTGATCAGCAGCACAGAATCTGGTTGGAGGCCTGTAGCTTCTGGAGGTCCCCAGGGGTCAGTACTGGGTCCAGTCTTGATCAACATATTCATCAGTCACCTGGATGAAGAATCACAGTATACCTTCAGCAAGTTTGCTGATGATACAAAGCTGGGAGGAGTGGCTGGCCCACC
>NW_008633566.1:6664-17297 GCF_000691845.1 Merops nubicus | reverse complement strand
CACAGGCTGGAGAGTTGGACTGAGGGCAACGTAATGAAGTTCAACATGGGCAAGTGTAGAGTCCTGCACCTGGAGAGCAATAACTCCAGGCACCAGTACAGTTTAGGGTTTGACCTCCAGGAAAGCAACTCCACGGAGAAGGACATGGGAGTCCTGGTGGTCAGCAAGTTGATGAACCAGCATTGTGCTCCTGTGTCCTGGGGTACATTAGGAGGAATATAAAGGACCATATCTGGAGTCCTGTGTTCAGTTCTGACCTCCCCAGTTCAAGAGAGACAGGGTACTACTGGAAAGAGTCCAACAGAGGGCTACAAAGATGATTAGTGGATTGTAGCATCTCTCTTTCAAGGAAAGGCTGAGGGACCTGGGGCTGTTTAGCCTGGAGAAAAGGACAGGGAATCTTATCAATGCTTGTAAGTATTTAAAGGGCAGGTGACAAGAAGATGGGGACAGTCTCTTTTCAGTGGTGCCCAGTGATATGACAAGGGACAATGGGCACAAGGATTTTCACCTGAACATGAAGGAAAATCTTCTTTCCTTTGAAGGTGCTGAAGCCCTGGAACAGGCTGCCAAGAGAGGTTGTGGAGTCTCCTCTGGAGACTTTAAAACCCACCTGGATGCGTTCCTGTGCAGCCTGCCTTAGGTGAACCTGCTTTGGCAGGGGGTTTGGACTAGGTGATCTCCAGAGAGATCTTGCAGCCCCTGCTATTCTGTGAATTTATGACTCTGTATTGTCTCTACCTTCTTGCTCTCTTTAGTTGCTTTCACATTCTCAAACCACTCTTCCTGTGGTACAAAAAGGAAGATACGGATGTCCAGCCAAGGTGCATCTGTACTTGGCTTTCAGTTTAGAATTGCTTGGCAATGTTTTGTCCAATTAAATTGATCAAGAATAGTGATATATGCAATCTCTGCAGAGATTTCATGTACTTTGGTACATTTGTACTGAACTTTGAACTTCTGATTGTGTGGTTTGTTTCTGTTGTGTGGGTTGGTTGGTTGGTCGGCTAAAACCAAAAACGTCCTTTTTTTTTTTTTTTTTTTTTTTCCCCCACTGGTGCCACTCACAAACAAATATAAACCTATATGACACTTCTTTGGATTTGGGGATGTCCGGGGGTGTCCGTGTGTGTGTGAGATGGACAGGGAAGATGGTCAATTAATCTAAAAATGAAGAAAAAAGCTTTATTGCTACATTGAAATTCTATGCTACTACACTATTCCTCTGCCTTTTAGAAGTGCTCTTTGTGCAAAAACAACTACAGGTCAAATAGCAGGAAGGTGCCAGTATAAACAGTAAGGGAAGCCAGCTTGGTATTCAGCCAACTTTAAATGAACCTGTACTCTTGCTTTTATGTGCAAAATGTAGGATATTAATCTGAAAATGAATAGCTGTTGACAGCAGCCATTTGCATGTCAATTAAATTGAATTATACTTGCTGAGTGTGTGACTGAATCAGCTGATTTCCACTTCTCAGCCATGAGGGAGAGGTGTTCTAAACAGCACAAGCTCAGCCAGCTGCCTTCAGAACAAGTGAGACTGAAGTGTGACTGCCTTGTGCCCCATCTTTAGAAGCAGGTTCAGAAAAGCCTTCATCTTATTGCTGCCTCTGTTACGCACCTGATCTGACCCACAAAGACTGACATTGCTGAATTTTTTTTCCTTCAGATGATGTTCATTCTTGGCCCTACCCTGGTTTATACAGTGTGGCTGATAGGCTGTTTAAGAATTGTCTGGCTTGCATGCATCTGCAGGCAAAGTAGGAATTGTACACTTTACATGTAGATCAGGTGCACTTAATTATGGCAGATGCTTTTATTACTGACATCTGTTCTCTAAGAAGCAGAGGGTGGATTTTCATGCATCTTCTGGTCATTGTGGGGTGACCAGCAGCATTGAAAGCCCACGGCTTTCCAGACTGTAACGGAGAAACCTTTATTCTTGTGGGTACTGTCATCTGATTTTTGGGCTAAATGGCACTGAAGTTCAAATTGCTAACTCTTCAGCCACCCTTTAGTGAACTAAATTTCTAATAAAACTGTTTCCTACCTTACCAACTCCTATTTTTTTTTTTTGATGTTGTGGGCTTTTGTTTGTTTGTTTCTTTTGTTTTCATTAAAACATGACTCCTGACCAAGTCACCCATATTGATAAGGGTTTTGAATGTGGTAGTATACTGTTCTATGTGGATGAGATTGCATAAGTAAGTCTGAACTGTTGAGCTTGATCTTTGGCTTCTGACAGCTGAAATTCTTTATCTGCAGTGCAAACCATCTAGCAAAACACAGTTCCTCCAAAATAGCCACTGGTCAGTCCACTCAGCTCTCTGGAAAAACACTGAAACTCTGTGCAAATATTCTTGAGAACGATTTTTAAAAAGCAATGGGTTATGTTTTTAGTTCAAACTAATAAGTTTGAAATAATACCTAAGCACAAACATACCTTTTTTTTTTTTCCTTTAGAGAAATTAATTTCATTTTGGTTTTCATGTAAAGATTGATTGTACCAAGCAGAACAGAACTTGTGCATTTTGATTCAGTTCTTGCTTCCTCAAGGCTATTTCTGTCTCTGGAAAGGGGAAATTGTTTTCATCTTCTGTAACGGCTACGTGAGCTGTTTCCTCTTTGAACTGAATGTTTTTCATGTCTTTCCTTTCCTAGGCTACACATCATTAATACCAGGATCCAATGTCTCAGTGGCAAATAAAGCTTGTGTAGATGACAGATAAGAAGCATTGGGGATGTCTTTGCCTCCCTCTACTCCCCCAAGTTGTTTCTTGGCCAAGGCAACATTGAAACAGCTTTTCTCCCATGTTTGGCCTTTCTTTTTTTTTTTTGACAATAATTTAATTTTCAGGTTACTTTTCTGCTGGCTTGTAAAGTGGACTGCTCTTTCCTATCACAAATGGCTACATCAAGTCCAGTGAAGTGGTAGCTAAAAAGTTGCAATTTTAAGCTTCTTATAGTGCAAAACACTCTTGGTTCTGAGTTAAGTATTAGGGACTGAAAAACATATTTTTGAAAAGAAAAGAAATTTGAATGTTATTTTGCTCATCAGAATACTAATTCTTTACATCAATGCTTTATGAATTAGCTCAAGTTAGCTGACATGTGAGCTTCTGAGTCCTGCTGTGATGCTGGGAATTACCTTCTGTCTTAACATCTGGAAAAATATGCAGTCCTAGGTAATGTTTTCTCTTGCTGCTGCCTATTTATGCAACAGTTGAATTCTGTACTTATGTGACACAATCATCCGATTGTTAGTACGCAGGAAAAGTGTCCATAACAGATTATGTTTCATAGGTCAAGTTCTCAAAATTACTTTTCTTTTTATAGTTCATACAGGTTTTATTTGAAGTTTGTAGATGTGTGTAGACATGTGTACCCTACTTCTCTTACTGCAGATGAATCAAAAAACCCAATTTCCTGAGCAGAATGTGTTTGTTTTCGTCTGAGCAGCATTACAAGCTGAACGTTCACAGCTTTAGACCAGTGATCTTCCACTGTTGTTCATCTTCATTATGCTTTTTGGTGAAGTAGTAATTTCTGACATTTGATGCTTCAGTGGAATGGATTTGGATAGGTGTTAGTTAAAGCAACAATATCAAATCCATGTAATAAGTGAAAAGAATATGTTATAGGGAGAATGAATATCCTTTTTTCTGGGAAAGAGCAGTATTCAGACACTACTTCAAAATTAGTCTATACATGCATTATTGTTTTGTTTCCATGACAGGGATTTTGACAGTAAATTCTTTAGCATAAAAGCATCTTTGGCTCAAGTCATAGCCTATGAGTGGATTTGAACAAATTTTCCATAGAGTAATGTCGGAGCTACAGGTAATTGCTTCTTGACTAATAGAAGCTGTCACTTTCATGGAACTCAGCTGGTGTCAAATTAGTAACTTGTGCTTAGCTGAACTGTAGTGCTTTGTGCTTTGTGCTTTTTAGGCTCTTTAATTTGGAGACTAATATTAAAGCGTCTGTGGCTTTTCTTGCTGGTGTGCTCTAGCAGTAGCACTCTGCCTGAAAATTGTGAATTTGACACAGCAGAAAAAGGCATGATGAAATGGAATAGGTTTTGCCTGGAACTGATTTTATTTCTCTGAGTTTGTTTATATACAACTTCTGCTCTCCTGCATCTGATGAATCAAAAAGATTGAACTTTTAAGTAGTTCTGACAATAAGTCGGGTTCTACCTCATGATCTATTTTCATGGGATCTTTTCTGCTATCTTAAATACATCTCAACATTCAAGAGGGCTGAACTCTAGAAATTTTATTCTCTAGATAACTCTAGAAGTTTTAATCAATTAATTTCATTAGTTTAAGTGTCACTTTAACAACAGGAACTCATACTGAATTTGTTGTCAAAACAACTTTTCAGTCTTTCTTAGGATTGTTGCTCTCTGTGATACAACCTCAGTCTGTGTATATGATTTCCTTGATTTTTTTCATGCGCATATCCTCATTTGACGCTTGACTGACTCAGTCACTTAAAGGGAGTGTAATTTTAGTTATTCTGATTTGTAGTCTGATTGTATTCTTTATGGCTGAACATTTCATTAGCATTGTGTGTTTCCAGAGTATTAAATGGAAATTGTATTGAGCAGAAAAAAGCCTTGGAGAAATTCAGTTAGAAGGAATTTAAGTACAGCTTTCCACTGACAACTGCTTTTCCTCTTGTTTAGTCAGCTAGATCTTAACATAATCTATGTTTTATTGGATACCTCTTCCAAACTAGATCAGAGTGGTATGCAAAAACAGGCTTGTCAAGTCTGAAGGGTTTGTCTTTACAGTTCCTTCAACCAAGAGAGATTTTTAATATTCTCAAATATTAATTATAATATTCTCATTTTTTTTTAAACTACATCAGCTCTGCTTTAATTTTGTATTAATTAGACATAATTTAGCTATTTTGTTTCTTTGTGTTTTTCTGTGTGGTTTTTTTTTTTTTTTTAATGAGTTTTGTTTTCCCCTGACATTGGTGTAATATTAACCAGTTGACAGTAACCAAGGTGTTTCAGTTCCGTGCTCCTTGCTGTGATGGTAGCTTCTGGGCTGTTCTAGCAATTCTTTGGCTGAAGTTTCAGAGTCTGCTTGAAAGACTGAAGAAATATCCATGTTTTTATAGTGCAAATTTCCAGTGGAATGGAACTTGGCATCAGCCATGCTTCTATGCAGCTGCACATCTGGGAGTTTTGCTGATTTTGCGGCTGTTTACTCAGGAAGTTTTCTAGACTCTCTTCGCAGTTCCCAGTTCAATCAAGTCAGCTAAGGGGAGAGATGGTGTGTTGTCCTTTCGCATCCTTGATTAATATTCTTAGGAGCTTGCATATTGCTATGATCTCCAATAAGCTTTAAATGCCCAATGATTTTAAATTATCAATTCTATGGGCCTTGAGTTAAAAATTTTAGTAATAAAGCTGTAACTAAGCAGGTAAATGTGGTATGGCAACAGTATTTACACCTGACTAGTATTATTTCATCATTATCATATGTGGTCTCATTTATCTGCTGAATCAACGTGCAGCCTTATTCATGTTACTTTGATCTTTTTGGGATAAGGTTCTGGGTTTTGTATCTTTGTATAATTTTTAATGTAGTCCTGGCTAAAGGCTATGGATAAATTAATATTTACAAAGTTGCATAATAGAAAAAGGAAAAAAAGTATGTACTTTGATTTTGCTTTTTGTATGTATATATGTATGTATAAGCATGTTTTCAATATTGTCCCATTTGGTAATAAAACTGGGCAGTGACTGTCGACTTGCAGAAACTGCTGGGATACAGGTTTGGTTGTAGGATGAAGGTCATACGGGAGACATCGCTTCTATAGCCTCAGCCCAGAGTAGTGTTGTAGCTAATTTTCTTCTCATACCTCCCCCAGTCTCTTCCCCTAGTCACACTCTTCTCCTGTATTCAATCTTAATAAGTAAAAGAGTTTTAGTCTGTACCCCTAAATACAGCAGGTATGCTATTGTCCATTCAACTGGGTGAATTTTAGCCAGAGGGAACACGGTTCATCTCCCCTGATTTAGAAAAGTGGCTTCTAAACTTGTCAACTAAATTTTCATGTGAATGCAGTGCAAGGTGTGTTATCCTTCCTACTGAGTTGATACATCTTAGACCTCTCAGTGAAGCCTCTCTTTCTTAATGTGGAATCCAGCCACTGAGTTCCAAACTGGCAGCTTGGCTTCCCACAGGTGGGTGGCAGGGCAGCATGGCTGTTGACAAAGGCTGAGTTTGCTGTGGGTTGCTTTTTGAGAGGAAGGATCATATGGGGCTAAATTGCAGAAGACAAAAGAGGACAAAAATAGTTAGATACAGCCATTTTTGAAGACAGTTTTGGACAAAAGCATTGGAACTGAAAACATCTCAAAGTGTATGAGCTTGCTGAATATATAACTATCCTCACAGATTTCCATGTTTTGCAAGATCTTAATATGTGGGCTTTCCAAGAAGGGGAGTTACTGTTAAGGCTATGGTGCTGCACTTCTTTACAACTTTGTCTCTCTTTCCTTTCTCCTCAACTTGCCTTTCTTATAACTGTTCTCTAGTACTTACAAAATAAAGCTGTGATTAAGCACTTAAATGTGGTATAGAAACAGTATTTACTTCTGGCTAGTAGTATCTCATGATTATCATGTGTAGTCTCATTTGTCTTGTTGAATCAATGTACAGTTTTATTCGTGTAACACTGATATTTTTGAAATAAGGTTTTGGGTTTGGGATTTTTTCCCTTACCCAATCCAGTATAGACTCCAAATCATGGCTAGTGTTCCTAGATACTATTGGACTTAGTTTTCAAAATTTATGGTATTATCAGAGGGGAGAATCTAGATAGTTAATACCTTACTTGGTAGTTATGTCTTGTCATAAATCTGGATTTTAAATGAATAGTTTGGATTGACAGATTTTGCCTACTTCACTTGATCACAAAAGCAAAGTGTTTAAACACTGAGCTTGACAAAGCATTTAACAAAATT
This sequence comes from Merops nubicus, assembly GCF_000691845.1. Taxonomy (NCBI): domain Eukaryota; kingdom Metazoa; phylum Chordata; class Aves; order Coraciiformes; family Meropidae; genus Merops; species Merops nubicus. The sequence continues at coordinate 10,309 of NW_008633566.1, read as the reverse complement.
AAGACAATAATTTACAAAGAGTCACAGAATATAGTCTAAGTTTAAAGCTAAGTCAGTTACAATGAATGTGGAACAAAGGAGAGCACACTTTCGATACCAGGATTTCTGCAACAGTCAAGGCAAGTAGTTCTTTCCTTTCTCTACCAGTGTATGAGAATGAAAGTGCAGTCACTGATAACCATCCTGTAGCAGTTTATGGGTGTCACCTGCAGGAGGTTACTGTTCATGAGGCTTTGCTGGTGAATTGTCATATACTGTGAATGGCTTCTGCTCTTATTGCTAAAAAGTACAGGAACTCTGTAATTATATTAATACTATAATAACTCTGTAAATATATAACTCCATATTAATACAGTGTGTCCAATTATGTCTGTCCCTCTTTGAACTTCGGTGGATTTGCAAAACATGACTGTCTGTAAGTTGTCTAATCTTAATTCTTCTCAAGCTTGCTGACGTCTTGAAAATTATGCACCACAAAGAGCTGAAATAGAAGAACAGTCAACCACAAAAAAAGTGTAGATGATGTAATTAAAAATAATTTTTAGACAGCTTTATTTTGTCAGATGTTGTGCCAGTTTTTTCCCCCAAGTTTGTGGAGAAGTCTGAATCAGTTTTTGTCCTGCCATCTAGTGGCGATTTTTCTTGCATTCGTGTGTTCTAAGTTCTTGTATTGATACGTTCTCTGGAAAAGGTGCAATAAAAATCTGTGGATGCCAGCATTATCTACTGAGAGACATGGTTGTTAAACTGTTTCTTTTGGTTTTGGTACTGATGTAAATGTTAGTATATTTATTTTTCTGAGTAGAATGTCTGAAAAAAAATATGTTGCCCTTTTTGTGGATTTAACTGCAATTTGTATTTCCTAAAGATTTCTGCTGAATTTGTGTGGATGTTATAAGAAAGACATACTGGAGCAAGATCTTTGGGACTTGCTGCATGGTGGACCCAGGTCAGGTGAAGGAAATGAATGAAGGGCTGCATTAAACTCAGCCTCTGTCAAGTCTCTCCATCCATGTAAATAAAGGAAATTCTACTTCTTTGCTAAGTGCTGAAAGCATAGAGATCACAGATATGACTGATATAGTTGCATATGACTTTAAGCTTGAAGGAATTTGTGTGCAGCCTGTATCAGGGCTGTGTAAAACTTAGCTTGAATTAAGTAGTGTGCTTTGCAGTAGACTGAAATGAAGAAGTACCTCTGAAGCTCCTTATGACATTTCAGCTGCATCAGCTGGAAGTTGTGGTGTCGGGATGAGCAGTTGAAGGTGGGAACTTTCGTAGGAGTTAACCAAATGTGCAAGACTTTATCTGTCCGTGTTTTCAGGCTACTTCTGTGCTCCGAGGCGTGGATCAACTTTATAGAACACTAGATTGTTATTCTTTTTAATTGGCATAATGTATGTTGTATGCATACCTGCGTATGCTATATACACTCTAACGTGTTCAAGACGTTCTGCATTTTATGTAAAATGTCACCATTTTTCTTTCTTCTTAAGCAGACTTGATTTACAAATAAATTTTAACAGACTACTGGAGAAAAGTGAATATGTTCTGAGTACTTCTGAAGCTTTTTATATCGTTAGGAACACGGTGAATCCCTGTTTTGCCAGTGACCGGGCCAAACAGGAACGACACAACCAGCGGGAAGAGAATCCAATACGCAGACTGCAGAAATGTTACTATATGAATGACCCGCCGGGGGTACAAACAGATCAATCAGCTCATACACGATCGACGCCACCCCCAACGATCCCACAAAGGATGTGACTCGGCCCACAACAGGTGGTACAAACAGTGAGCTGAGGTTTCCCATAGTTGGCATGGGAAACAGCCAGACCAGCAAGTTAAACGCATAAGAGAAAGGTGCCCACATGGCGACTCTCACCCGAACGGCCCGCATTCGCAAAGGGGCGAAAACAGACCAGGGCCCAGCTCCAGGGAGAGCCAGGAGGTCTGCCCTGAACCAGGAAGCTCTGTGGAGTGCACTCCACAGACAGACACTCCTGACTCCCTGCAAGTAAGTGGTCCTGGCTTTTATCCCCAAGCAGACACCTGACCTTTGTCAACTCAGTGTGGGACCCCTGGGGCTCATTTCCCTTAGGTGTCTCCCTGCAGGGCCGGCTGCACCCTGCAGGGAAGGTATAAGGCAAAATCACCACCTCTCTTATGAAGGGGAATCACCCATATGTCAACCTTAATTCGGGGCTTGGGGTTCAAACCCCAGCAATTCAATCCCAGAACCTGATCTGGTAGGATCTGTTCTGGGTACTTCAGTTGCAGTCTTTCCTTTACATTTTAGAATGATATAACTTGTTTGCTTTAGTAGACGTGGAAAGGTGTAGAAAATGGCTATGCGTCTCTTTTTTTGTGTGTGTCTTCAACTTTCTTATATATAGGGAATCTGTAAGAGTTTGTAAAACCAATTACAAACTTCTGTTAGACAGTTAAGGAAATGAGAATAAGATGTCAAACTGAATGCCGTCTACTACATTTTTTTGCCTGCAGTGGGAATAAGAGGGCATGGAGGACTTCAGAAAAACTATGCTGTTGGGTTTTTTTAAAGCACAGAAGTCACCTTCAGTCAATGTTTTTATCTCCCTTGAGGAATCTCTCAAGAGACTGTGATTATTCCCTATGCTTTGCTATGAGGGGAAAAAATACCAAGTTTGTACTTCATCTTCTGAATGTTTAGGTATGCATTTCACCAGTGTGAATAGCAGGGAACAAAATTCAGCCTGAGCCAGGCAGAGGATGTCCTTATCCAGTCATTGTGAATTATCTCTCCCTTTTTTCCTCTATGTAGCAGCTGCTCTCAAATTTAAAAAAAACAGACAAGAGGTTTATGTCACAAATATTTTTACATCTTGGTATAAACTCCATATTGTTGCTGTTGTTTGTTAATACCTGACAGTTAAAAGTACCTTGACTTATCAAGTTTGTTCTCCTAGGAAAAATGGAGGTGTGCTCAAAAAGCTGTGAATGTATTTTGTTTATTTTGCTGAATTTCTCATTTTGTCTCTGGAAGTGGCTCAAAGAGGTAAATAATCTTCAGCGAAGCACTTTAGTAGAAGAGTGATGAGTTGTGTCAGTGTCTGGGGTGAGACATGCGTAACAGGGTTTCTGTTCAGGATGCTTGTTCCTGTTTCTGCTCAGCTTTTTAAAGCTGTCAGTTCAGCTCTTCTCAGATCAGGCTTCATTTTATTGGCTTCTTCTGAGTTGATTACTGTATTCTTCACAGTAGGTCTTGTTCTGCCTACTGTAGTGTTGTCACCTGGTAAATTTAGCTTGAAGGAGAGCATTTGTTTGAATACGTTCATGTTACTCCTTGGCAGTGGCACCTGCAGGCAATAAAGAACATGCAATTGCAGTAGTTCAGAACTGATGTACTAGCATATTCTCTCTGTGAAGGATGGTAACAGTCCTGTCCTTTAGCAACAGAGATTTTTTCTCCCTTCTGAATGGAATTTTTTCCTTAGTTAAAAATAAATAAAGTAACATTTTTCTGGTGGATGGATGACAGTCCTATAGCATATTGCTGAATTTGTTCATTGTAAGAGAAGCAGTATCTAATGGATAATTACAATGCTGATTATTTAGCAGCTTCATTTTATGAGGAGTTTGCTGAGAAATGCAAACTTCATGTAG
>NW_008633566.1:0-6633 GCF_000691845.1 Merops nubicus | reverse complement strand
TGAACCACTACGGAATACTTTCCTTAGCTTCAATCTCATGTTGTCATGCTGAAGGTACATGCCAGCAAGTACCACTAGAACATTAATTCTCCACCTTACTGCCAATGAGCCTAACAATACTCAAGGTGTGTGCCTTGTCCTGACTGAGTGGACAGCCTTAAAGTAAGCAGCAGGTGGTGTTTTAGCAAGGCACTTTTTTCTCTTGTTAGTGTTGGTTTTGGTTTGAAAACTTTTTTTTTTTTTGGAAGGTTTGGTGCAAGTGCTATAGTGCTTGTGACATTGGTGGTTAGATACCCTGAGAATGCTGTATGAGATTTGTATTAACTTGGTCCTTTGCACACAAAGTCAGTGTTATTCCTGGGATACGTTAAAAATTGGAACAATATGTTCCATGGTGCTTCCAGTTCTTCTGATGGAAGGAGCAGAAAGGACAGTCATAAGTAGGAATTCAGTTATGTTTGAGGAGTGACCAAATACGGTAGAAGTCTTTGGATTGGAAAAGAGATTATTTGGGTGATATAACAAAGGCTTTCAAAATTGTAAATGTCAAGGAAAGAGAGCAAGTAGGAATTGATTTTTCACTGTGTTTCAATTCCAAAGCTAGGAACTGTTAAATAAAGGCAGTAGCAGCCAGGTTTGGGTAGAAATTATTATTTTACTCAAAATGGGTAGCAGACTTGTGGAATTCATTACTAAGGTTCTGATCTCCTGAATAAAAGAGAAGCCTACATGGATTCAAGGGGAGGATGAACCGGTACTTGGAACAGAGATCTACTGAAAATCACCAGATGGAAACCACATCAAAGCATGGAATTTCCTGAGTTGCCCAAGGCTGGAAAGTGTGGGGTGGAGAGAAGGATGTAGGAGAAAGGTCTGCTTGCCTTCTCGTCTCTGATACACACTTCTACAGGCCAGTTTTGCAAACTGGTTACAGAAATAGATGACCTTTGATCTGAACCATTCTGACCATTTTTATGTTTGTGCATATCTTCCTTTATTTTAATTTGATATTTGAACCTAGGTGGAAACAGGTTTGAGTTGAGGTGGAAAGAGATGTCCTCTAGATATCGGGACCAAGCTGTTCATATAACTGCTACTAATGCATGGTCTAGCTGTATGTGCATACTCTCTGTAATGCATCCTGGACCTAGCATGTATACCCTGGCCAAACTGCATATCATTTGTATGCTTAGGCTATTTCATGTTTCAGTTTTTGATTTTATTTTTTTTTTTTTGTGAATACACTGGCCATCTGGATACATCAGATACATCCTGGATACATCATGTGTGCTGCATAAACTCCTGAGACCTAAATCTATATTGCATTATGTGATTCAAATGATGAAAGTTTGGGAGTCTGAAGAGAGAGAGGTCTTTGGTTTACCTCAACTGTAGCCTGATGTAGTAGGTGCACAGGAAGTGTATCTGCCTGGGCAGTGATTTGCCCTGAAAGCTTAATAAAAAGCCAGGAGACTGTGAATATTCTGCTTATTACTGTGTATTGCAGAATTAAATGTTACCTGGTAATGGAAACTTCCTGCTTTTTTACAGAAAGAGTTCTAAGATGCATGGGTATTTCATTGAAACCTTTTTTGTTTTCTTTTGCAGGAAAATTTTGAAGATGCCTTTGAACACATCCCTGTGTAAGTAAAATATTTTTTTTGAAGGTATATGTTTTCGTTAAAACTATTTATACAGCAAGTCAAATGCTGCATGCACACCTTTCCAGGGAAGTGTCATTTTATGTGCACTGACTATATTTGCATTTTCCAGAACAGTTAAGGTCCCCAGGAACTGGGAAATGGAAGTGTAATTAGGTTGATATATGTCATGGAGTATTTGTCAGCAAATGTGAAAGTTGTAATAAATTGAAAGTAGCAAATTTAGTGACTTTTAGTTACATACTGAGGGCTCTAGATATTGCTGTATGGTGAAAAATTGTAAAGCTCAGCTTTAGTAGAAAAACTTTGGATGTCACATACTGCAAGACCATCTAAGCCAGCTTTTCAAGTGGAAATTGCTATTCCTCATAATGTACTACTGCACAGATGTTTTTGCCTAGTGAAATGAGATACAGTCACTTCTCTGGCATTAGATTTCATGCTGAAGCAACACATTACTTAAACTGTGATGCAAACAGATGATGCTGTCCTTCAGTGGTTTTAGTTTTTTGGTAGGATTTCGTTGCATGTTTGTGACATGATGCACATGGGGAGAGTTCTTGTGATAACCTCAGGTTGCTACAACACTTACAGACCTACTCACAATAGCTTTGGACTGAATTTAATTGCTAAATTTTCCATGGCCTTGGCAAATTATGTTTTACAGATTTGCCAGATCCTCTATTTGTATCTTACCTTGAGTAGTAAGGTCTACTCTGTATGTAAAACCGTGATTGAAAAATTAAACGTAGTGCTGCCTAAGACTCTTCTGTTCAGAATTAATGATATTTTTTTCTATTAATAATGCAGTAGAATAAATTTGGAAACTTTACTACACTGAAACAGTGAAGTACCAGAGATGCAACCTTTTGGGAAGCTGTATCTATTTTTTTTTTTTAACCTGCTGTTGATAATGTTAATCTAAACATTTTCCTATGTAACAGTATTTCAATCTCTTTTATTTTGAATAAGAAAGTGGCATTTTTACAGTTCTGTGAGGCCATGCCTGGCATTTTTTTGAGTGGCTTGTTGCAGTTGGATTATACCAAATTGAATTTAACTACATTTTACTTTTTTGTAGGGAGTGATGTCTACAAGTCTGTTGATGTTTAATCATGAGATTAGAGCTGATTCAGATTTTGTCAAATTAACATTTTGATTTAGAGAATTTGAAAAGAATGTGTAGGACCCATGTCTTCATAGTATTCCATACATAACTGTAATCCTGCTTGTAAAATATGTATAAAGTAACAGTGCTCTGTATATTGTTCCTGTAATGCCAGCAAATGGTTTTGCTAATCTAACTTGGCTTTAACTGGCTTTGTTCCCTAAATATTATTGCTTAACTGTAGGTAACGGCTGTGCAGATTAGCTGTTAAAATGGCAATGAGTTATCTTAATAGGGTAAAATTCTTCCCTAAATCTCTAATGCTGGCTGTTGTATCTGAGGACAGGTCCAGGAGGAAATAAGTCTTTGCTCTGGTTGTCTAAGTAGATTAGATTCATTATCTAGACTCTTGTGTGATCTCCTGCTTGTGGTGGCTACTGAAGGTACAGACGGCAACTCCAAAACAGTTTTTTGTAATGAGCCCAAAATACTTGTTTCATAGAAATGTGGAGGGACCACTAAATAGAGTTCTACTTGTAAATGCAGCTCTTTACTCACTGGTGCAAAAGCCAAAGGAAGGCTATTACAGTAGGCTAGTCTGCCATTTTGCTTAAAGCAAGAGGTATTGTTTCATCTAGTATCTTCTCTACCAAAGAGTGCGACTAAGTTTTCAAGGTACTGGCTTGGCAATAACTTTTGATGTAGCATCTTGAACCTTACAGAGAGGATAGCTGGGTTATATGGGTTAGTAAATTTGTCTTTACATGGTTGTGTTAACTCAGAACTGGTTTCTGATTAGCATATTCTACTATAAAAGGATCTGACTAACTAGACACAACTGATTTTTTTCTGCTTTGGACGTTCAAGCCTCTGCCAAGAAATTTTTTGATTGTAAGCTACTGTTTACCAAGTAATTCTTCATGTTACAATTGGAGTGTCAACTTACTTTTAAGTTTGAGGCAAATCTGTTTCACAAGGTAACCTTGCTGTTACCTGCAAAGCATCTACAGGTTCAGAAACATGGATGGAACAGATTTATGTGTTTTGTTCTGTTATTTAAATCTTGCAAAAAATGCTTCATTAGTACCTGACTCTTACTGTGGAAAAACTGTGAACTTTAGTTTTAGTCTTACTGAACAAGATAATTCTCCGTTTCTGATACTTCTTTTTCTGTATACTTCTGCTACCTGATTTTTTTCCTCAAATTACTCAGATTTTTAAATTCTTTTTTTTAATGCAGAGATCCATGTTTTCTGTCACAAGGGTATAACTTTGTAAACTCTCTCTTCTTTGGTTTTACAAGAAGACTAAAAGAGGTCTGAATACTTCACAATTTTAACCATTGTCATATTGTGCCTAGAATGTACTGACCTTGTCACTGCTGGTTTGATTTCCACATGGATTTTTACCCTTGGGTCCTAAATTTGTTAGTAACTTGCATTAAATTTTAATTGTATTTGGATTTCCTCCCATCTCATTTTACTCACTGTTTTTAAAATGTCATTGGTATACGACAGGAATAAGTTACCATGACGTTACTGTGCGTTTCTATGGTAGTGGTTGGTGTGCAGTCATTTTCTTTGAGGTAAAGCCAAGATGGTGTTTTCAATTACCACCCCATTGTCAGAGGCTTATGCAAATGAATAACAACATTTAGACTAACTGTATTGTGGTAGCTGCCTGGTGTGTTTACAGGGTATCCTTGGCAGGGAACGTGGTGCTTTGCCCAACTGCTGCAGACGGTTCATACGTAGAGGAAGTCTTCACTTTTTGCTGTGTGTGTAGAAGTTTCTGACACCAGACCCTGAGTTACACCATCAGTGGAAAGATAGTGAGATGCCCTTTAAACATCATAAAAAAAAAATAGTGAAAAGGTGAAACCTAGAATTCTGTAGAGGACCAAGCAGTCAGATTATTTTTGATGAGTAATGGAATTCTTAGGATTTTCTATCTTTATCAGTTTCATCAGAAGGAGGCATATTTCATTGCTGTATTGTCATTTCTCTTTTGCATTTCCTTTTCATACCCAAAGCTAGATACTGTTAATCCTTGATCCTACCAAAGCAGCTCTGTGTGGTATTACTGGGGTGATAGATTAAGGGCCAGAAGTGTTTAAGGAAGTTAGCGCAGGTTATCCTTGTAATCTCAGAAGTGTAGTTAAGATTTCAGTTATACCTGCACATCGGTGTGTGTCAGTGAATGAAACTGAAGAGCTGAGGAAACGGCACTAAATTAAAATTTGAATTCAAGGACCCAAACACTTTTAGAACAGTGCTTGTCTCCATAAGTTTGAACTTAAATTCTGACATTGCCTTAATATGGTGAGAAACAGCTGTGAAAATTTAAATGATCAAAGTTTTATTTCCTTATGTTTGATCCTCAAGGTCAAGCTGCAAAAAAAGTCCAGGAAAGGTGACTTTTACATCTGGTCAATAGTAATTTCATACCTACATAAATATGACACAGTAGTTACTTTATATTGTCAATCTCCAGATTTTAGAACAGCAGTAGTGAGACCAGCCTAATCTCACTAATCCTTCTCTACCCCAAACAGTTCTTGGATTATTAATTGTTTAAGTTTGAGGGGTTTTGAGTGTGCAATAATTATGTAATTCCTAAGTCTTCCATGTTTATTGCAGTTGCAACTTTTGCCTCTGATGTGAGATTTCTCTGAGTGTTTGTATTTGAGTAGAAGTCTTCAGGACACATGGTGCAAATTTTTTGTACTGAGGAAATTTGTTGACTGGGAAATGTACAGCTCCACTTGTGTCCATAGCTTATTAGAAATCAAGGAGAGGAGGAAGTGGGAGAGTGGGGAGAAAAAAACCAACCAAACCTACTCCTCTGTGATCCACTGTTTGCCAAAAGAATATTGTCTTGACTGAGCCTAGATATTTGAGCTGCTGCTTGAGTCTTGCTCTTCCATGAAAAATAAATAAGCACCATGACAGTAAACTCATATAAGATTTTTGGGATGAGGCTTCCTGGAGGCTTCTGGAGTTGATTAATTATCATGTTGGAATCTCAATATTATGCTGGAATGCCTGATCTGTTGATCACATCCGTGTTTTCTTTCTTTAAATTTCTTTCAGAAAATAACGCTTGTTCTGTACTTTAATAAAGAATGCATAATGCTATTTGCAGTCATGCAGCTCAAGAAATGCCTTCTCTGAATAACTTAAGAGACTTTGAAAGGAGTTGTAGACCCTTGTTTTGGATTGGTGGTACAATCTTTAAGTCATTAGTGCTTTAGATAAGAAAATGTAAAGATGAGCTTTAATGTACAGATTGAGGAAAAAAACCAATCTTATAGGCTAGGATTTGCTGAGATGCTGAGAAGAAGGGTTGTTTTTAGGGAAAAAGTATTGGAAAGCAGATTTGCCACATTCTTTGTTTTAAAATATCAAACAAACAAAAACCTCTGTCACCTTTAATAATGTTGTGTTTCTGTTGGTTTGTTGTTTTCTCGCTGCCCCTGCCATGGTTAAAACCTGTCTCATTAGTGGATTTTTCTTTAACACAATCCAAGAAAAATCTTTTGAACATGTATTGGTATTTGCAGACTTATGCTGCTCTCTTGCTGCTGGCAGTTTTGTGGAAATGTGATCGTGACTCTCAGCTTTTAATGGGAAATATTTTTTGATGCCTCTAGTGTGGAATGTCTGCAACTTACACTGAGTTAAAGACAGAACATTGTATGTTTTTGCGTGTGAACTGAATCAGTTTTTATGTAACTGTTCACCCTTGATTCAAAACTGGTTTACCTTTCATATGCAATCAAGATGAGAGAAGCCTGGCACTTTGTCTCTCCTTGCCCCAGATAATGTTAATATAGATATAGGTGGATAGATGATGGTAGAGCGG
>NW_008633565.1:16739-22840 GCF_000691845.1 Merops nubicus | reverse complement strand
CACGGGTTCGCCGCGTTTGAATCATTACAGTAGAACACCATTAATAGAATAGGCCTTTCACAAAATTAGTAAACTGAGTTGTCAGGCATCCTGGTAAGACAAATGTGAACAGCCCCAGATAACTATTTCCCTTCAGATATGGATGTATAGGCTAGCACACAGCTCAGTAAGCACATGAAGAGATACACAACAAAAGAGGGCATCTCATGCACGTCTGGGTTGCTAGCTTAACAAACTGTGAACAAATGAGATTTTACTGTATATGCTCCAACTCTCTTCTCCTTCACAGACTCTTTGTATATTTTTTTCCCCCTTAACATCTCTGCTTCTCTTACATTTCACTTCTGTTCTCTACTTACCCATAAAGGGTTCTGTTGCTCTTTTCATTCTACTGAAGAGAGTTTTCATCAGAGCTTGCCCTAGTGTTTCTCAGCCACTTTCTGTTCCTACACTTCTGATTCCCTATACATACATTATTGAGCTCCAGACAGATTTTAAAGTCTCACTTTGCATTCCTTCAAGGTCTGCTTTACTCAAGCTCAACATTTTTTTTTGTGATACTACTCTTTGTATGGACTCTCGTCAGTAATTCAAACCTAAGGATAATGTGCTTGCATTGTTAGAACTTTTCAACTGCAAGCTTATCTATCATGCCTACATTATTTCTAGTGATTAGCTGCAGTATCACTGTTAAGCTTGTAGGCAATTACATCATTTAAGGCAGGAGACTTGTGCTGCCTTACTGAACATGCAGCTATCTGCATTTTTATACTACTGGCTTTTTTATTTTCCCTCATTCTGTACCAGAATAAATGAAGTCACATGTTCCTACAGAGACCTCTTTTAGACTTATTGGATTTAAAGACTATCCATTTTTTGATCTAACTCCTAATTTGAAAACTTCTCTAAATCATATCATTCAAAATTTTGAGACAGACTGTGTCACTCTGACCTGCTCTGTATCTTGGTTTGCCACAATATGTTTTTATGCTCATTCCTTGAACTAAACTTTCAGTGATGTTGACCAGAGCTCTGAACATGCAGAACCACCACAGACTGTGAAGAAAGCAAGACATCTGCTGCAGCAAACAGACAGGCAAGTTATCAACTACTAATATAATTCCACAGCATTAACTGTAGTCCTGATGAGCATCTTACAGCAGCCAGCTGCAACCAATTCTACATACTCAAGACAGAAACCAAGGCTATGTTCCTAAAATGACACACAACACTGCATTTGCATGATGTAAAGTGCTAAAGGAGTACAACTCTGCAAGTTTAAATTTATCTAAAAATTCTAAAGAATTGAGCAGATCTTTGGACAACTGAGGTATTGTCTGAAGACAGAAGAGAGCTGACTTAAACATCATTTTATGTGCTCTCAGTAAGCTGACAGAAATTCAAAAATGTGCTCATGCCTATGCTACCTCTACTCTGTACTGCCAGCAGATCCCAGGCAAAGAAAATTTGGATTATTCTCTACCACTTGACAACACAGGCAGGAGAACTCTCTCTGCAGCACGCTTTGTTCTCTGGAGACAAGCAATCAGGTGCAAGAATACACTGCATTTCAACATCCACCTTCCCCAGCCCGTGAGCACAGCCCAGCCAGTCTGGAGCAACAAGAAAGCCCAATCACACCTTGACTCCTGCTTGGTTGGAGGGAAAAAGAAAATAGCCACCAGACTGTGACCGAGAGAGCTTTAGTTGCCAGTCAGGCAATAAGTCCTCTTCCCAGACATCAGAGGAGTAAAGACTTACTTGATTGTCCTCAGACCTACATTGGAACTCCAGATCACAGCTCAAAATCATCTATCACCCTGGAAAGCACTCAGAGACAGTTCATATCTTTAGAAAGGAGCTGCCAGTTTTGATCCAGCCAGCTTTAGAAGATGACAGACATGCTTTGCCCCTGATTTCTGATGGACCTTTACCTGTATTTCAGATGAGTAAAACAAGACACAAACTGAAATCTTGTTTTATATGTTACCAAGTCTCCTCCCTTGGTTTGGTTTTCATTTGGAAATGCTCTGGACTCTAGACTGACTTGCTATCAAATTACAGCTGAAGTTGTAGACACGTAATTAAATCAATACATAATACAATTCACGTGTTATTGAGGGACCCTTGACTTTTGGGCTGAGTATGAGTTTTAAAGCCAGGAACTCATAACTGATCTCAGCTTGACTTTTGACTTGTCTTTTATTATCTTTGTCTCATACTTCACAAGATGATTCTAAGATTTATTCTGCTAAAGTCAGTATGTGCTTTGAAGACATAAAGTGCTAAGTGGAAAGTATTATTCAGTAGTCTTGCTTTCTATCTTAGTCACATTTGTGCAAAGCATGTCTAGCTCTTCAGTCAAATTTTGCTAGTTTGCTTTCCTTTCTTCTCCTTTATTTTTCATGAAACATTTGCTTTGTAGAAGTTTTGGATCATGGCAGCCCACATCCAGCAGTAGGAAAGTCATCCTTTGTGCTTAGACAGCTGCTAGCATGTTTATAGCCACACCACTGAACCCTGCTAAAAACAAATCTTTGCAAGACAGTGCTCAAAACAACAGCTATTGGTACCTTAGAATTTGTCTTCCCATTATTGATACTAAAAATGGATCTGTACCTATGGAGAACTGCAGTAAAAGCTTTGTGTAGGCAGGCATTATTTTGCAGTGTTCCAAACTACATTCCTTCAACTCTCTTCTTTTTATAATCATTAAACTGTTTCATCTTTTCTTAATTCAAGACAAAACTTTAGTACAGTGGGATATTTTGAAGATTTTTGAGGAAACCTCTTTGTGCAGTACTGCCATGTCCTGAGTTTTCTTTGGGAGAACCTTGTGGCACTGCTCTCTGCTTTTAGAGACAAAGACCGGATACTACAGCCCTCAGTCAGTCTCTTTCTGGATTGAGCACAAGGCCAGCCTGTTTGTACCTTCAATTTTTGGTAAGGTTTGCTGAGAAAATGATAAATGGAACCACTCCTATAAAGCAGGATGAAGCCTGGAAGGATTGATAGTGATCTCTCCTGAGAACTGCAAGACTTTTCTTCACTGTTTGGCTACATTATTTCTGTTCACTTTGGAATGAACACTATCAAAGCATGGCCTGCAGGTCAAGGGAGGTGATTCTGCCCCTCTATTCCACTCTCTTGAGAACCCACCTGGAGTGCTGTGTACAGCTCTGGAGCTGCCAACACAAGGACATGGACCTGCTGGAGTGGGTCCAGAGGAGGGCCACAAAGCTGATCAGAAGGCTGGAACTCCTCTCCTAGGAGGACAGGCTGGGGCAGTTGGGGTTGTTCAGCCTGGAGAAGAGAAGGCTCCAGGAAGACATTATTGCAGCCTTTCAATAATTAAAGAGGGCTTATGAAAAAGATGGAGAAAGACTTTTTACCATGGCCTGTGACATGACAAAGGGTAACAGGCTTAAATTCAAAGAGGGGAGATTTAGACGAGATGTAAGGAAGAAATTTTTTACAATAAAGCTGGTGAGACACTGGTGCAGGTTGCCCAGAGAGCTGGTAGATGCCCCATCCTTGGAATCATGCAAGGTCAGGTTGGGCAGGGCTCTAAGCAATCTGATGTAGTTGCAGATGTCCCTGCTCACTGCAGAGGCATTGGACAAGATGACCTTTAAAGGTCCCTTGGTACTCAAACCATTCTATGATTTAAAAATAATTCTGCTCACACATTTAATGTCTTAATTTTTTTCTTCTAGACTATAGCATCAGAGACCTCATTGCCTCAGCTATCCTCTGCTGCTTTTTGCAGGGCTTTTTTGTGCTAGAGATATTAGAAGTTAGTTTGGTTTAGCACTAACTCATTCTCTTTCTAAATTCAATTTTCACATTAGTCAGTATCTCAATTTACAATTTATTTGACTAACTGCTTAATGACCTACGAAAAAATTGTTTTAAAACCACATGTTTGGTAGAGCTGCAGAAGAACATACATCACTCACTCCTTCCTGATCTTTCCACAGGTACTTGCTCACACATATACGATGAAAACAAATATCTTTCATGTGTCTCTGATGTGTTTCCTTTAGCTTCCCAAAGACTGATGGAAAAGGAGCTGTACTATCAAGACCAGCTTTCCCAGTCAGAATGACATAGATGAATTTTTCACTTTTATAACACCTTTACTTAATCACTTCCTTCATCTCTCCTTCAGTCTGCGTATCATAATTAATATTAATTGTTACACAGAACAATAAAGATTTTCAAATTAGGTAATATGGTTAAAATGTGCTTTTCCAAAATAAAACTTTACATATCACCAAAATATCCAATTAAGTCATCTACAGCTTTACTGAAGTGTTCCCTTCCCACTGCAAGTTCACAATCTTTCCCTTCCTTATCTGGCTCCCTTGGCAGTTTCTGATGTTTGTGTCAAAAAATGAAAGTTAAAAAATAGCCTACCTCTCATAGGAGAAATCTGTACAAGACATGTGGTTTGTTTAAAGACACCACAATGAAGAAACATAGACTATGTACCACTAGTATGGGGGAGTCAGGCAGTACCATTTGTATTCTTTAGGACTGGTTATTCCAAGAGGCTATGAAGACACGGATTTGTGTGTCTTCTACAGAAATGGACATGACTCACACAAGTATACACCAGACAGTGAGAATCATTTTTAGAGTAAAATTAGTTTGCTCTGCTTCTTGTCTGGAAGCTGTCTAGCAGAGTTAAAGATGCAGTCAGTTTCTCTTAAGAAGTTCACATACTCAAACCACCATCAAATCTTCAAGAAGCTCAAGAAATGGCAACGGGCATTATAAACCACTGACCAAAATTTCCCCAGTTCAATGCTAAGATTTTCTCTCAATCAGCCTTCTGAAAACAATGTGCTGCTTTGGTAGTGTCACAGAGCCAATGATGTGCAATCCTACCTGTCACTATGTCCTCCTTAGTACTGCCAGGATTATTCTTGCCAGGTGAGTCACTGTCCTTAGAGGGCTGTCAGCCTCTTTCACCCAGAAATAGGTTCTTAAATATTCCAGAAGAATTTATCACATGTCAGTCAAATCTGTGAAGGTATGGTTAAAAGAATTTAAGAGAACTGGGTGCCTGTTCCCATTCTGATGTCTTTCTCCTCATGTACTCTGCTAGAGAAGAAGAAAAAGTACTCATGGTACATTAGAAATATGATTTCAGACACAGGAGGAACCAAAAGCCACTGCTTCAAATAGAAGCAAAATATTCTAATACCTCACTGGTGAAGCAACACTTTTTCCCCAAGTTCTTGCAGGTGCAAGCACTAACCTCTTGTGCACAGGCACGTTGTGCAAAGCGCTGTTACAAGTGGCCTGCACCCCAGTCCACTGCTGGGCCGGGTCTGTCCCAGCGGGCTCAGCCCCCCTCGCTGGGGTGCAGCAAAGGCCCCCCTGAGGCCTGCAGGGGCCGCCACTCAGAGCGCGGTTGCCTGCCCGCGGGAGCAGCCTACGCAGCCTGCCTGGAACACAACGGTGTGTGGGCACACCACCCCAGCCTCAGCACAGTCCTCAGTGCTCTTCTAGAGTCCCACCCAACGTGGAGGTGCCCGTTTTCAGAACTTGCAACATCCCTTTTCAAGTCAGCGACCTGTGCAGCCAGCTTCACGTCCAGGGGCCAAACCCCAACCTGGCAGCTGAATCAGACAAATGTCCCATGTTGTGGCTCCCAGCATACACTAATAATCCCTCTAGCCAACACAAGGAAGACTGTATATAAAGTTTAGAAAGTTATTTGGGAGAGGAGACAACTGGGTTATATTCTCTGTTCAGTTAAATGATTTGTCCAAAGTACAGCAACTTTAGTGGGAGGAACTGAGATCCTTAGCAGCAAATACACTATAAAACTGACCTCTGCCTGGCTGAAGAACCTCAGTCATAGAGACCAAGTCCCAGATATCCCAGGGAAGCTTTTTAACCACGGATCTACAGATAAATCAGCATTGTGTTACTCCCTCAGCCTTCTGAGTCTCACAAATGAGACACATGGGAAATACATATATTTTATATACAAGGTGCAACACATCCAACAATAAAGCAGTGGCTTCGTGCTTCACGACCTAGTTGAATGTGTGCATGCTCAGCAGAGGCAACATAATTATCTGTAA
>NW_008633565.1:0-16708 GCF_000691845.1 Merops nubicus | reverse complement strand
TACACGACAGGTTTACATTATGCATAATGAAAACGGTTTAAGGACTGTACACCATGTTCTAGTTGCACTGCTACAACTGTGTGCAAGGCAAGGCTGTAAACCAGATTATTGAGGTTGTGACCACTGGAAGAAAAACTAAACAGAAAATTAATCACGAAAACCACGTAGTAAACTAATTAACCCTTTTCTGGAGTAATTTGTGACTGTATTATTTTGAAAAGTCAGCTTACAATGCATCATGATGAACCCTTCTAATAGGACAGCTGAGAGAGCTGCATATTTTGGTGTCAAGGACACGAGCAACTGGCCAGAGGCAGCAAAAACTTCAGAAGCCAGTTTTGCATTTGAATCCACTATACTTTGTAACTAATGTTCCCAAATAAAACTAATTACTAGAGTCAAGTTTATCAGAGTTGTTGCTTTTTTATCTTCAAATAAAAGTTGCCAGGGCCTACCATATCCACAAGATAATCTGCTTTTTTCCTTCTTTCTTTTAAATCATGGCATTAGTTGAAAAAAATATATAGATACTAAAGCTAGAGTTTAAAACTACTATGCTAAATCACTTTCTCCTCAAACTGCTACAAATATACAAATTAAACAAAATTCAGATGGAACTTGAAGTTCTCAGCAGTTTTGACAAGTCAGAATCTGAAAATCTGGCTCTCAGTACATATACATAGGGCACCAACAAGGTCTTAGCTTTACACCCACCCACAAAGAAGAAGCAAGAGACTAAAATAAGGAAATTACTGCATATATTCAAGATGGATAAGTATCTCATAAAACTATGCAAGGAAAATCATTAACAATAGAGCCATCTGCTGTATTTTCAAAAAAACTACACCAGCAAAAAAATCTGAAAATGTTAAAATACTTTACAGCCTGAATTTTTCACTACTCCATATTACAAGAAATGATCTCAATGATTAGTCCATCACCTTAAATAACAGGAAATGTGTACTTCTTACACCTCTTCTAATTAAAAGCAGTATTTACTAGCATAATACTGATCCTCTGTACCTAAAGATACTAACTGACATTGTAGCTGAGCATGTAAACAGCCCAAAATGAATCTCATTCCATTTGAAGTAACTAAGCATAGTGTTATGCAAGGAGACAATGAGGTCAGCAGCAAGTAGAATATTTATTTAAATACTGACAAGATACTTGGATGACTTTTTTCTTGCTCTAAAATAAGAAGAATTACTAGGTCTGAAGAGTTTACAGAAGAAAAAAAAAATCACAAAAATGAGAAGTTTAGAAGACAGACTAACCCAAGTGGTTCTTAGTATATCTTTACACTTCTTCATCAATATACTTGAAGAACCCTCTTTCAAGCACAGTGGAAGAAACAGGTGTCTAGAACAGAGTTCAAAACTTTATCTGCAAGTTCTGGGTTTTGCATGTTAAAGATGGCATTAAAGGACAGCCCTAAAATCCTGGTTAAACTAGGGAAAATTGTACCAGTGCAAATTGTACCCAAGGCTGCAAAGAGGTCATCCTGCTGTAAATCTGGGCTCAAGCAGGCGCTTTGCTATGTTCAGTCTGTGATGGCTACAGCTATGCAAAAAAGTAATACCTACAAGCTGCCTGTAGCCCCTCCAAACTGTATCCTGCTCATGGGAATGTACTTCTTAGCTGAAAGGTTCAGAGTAAAAGACAGACAGACCCATAAACATCAGGTGAGAGGTAATCAAGTTTTCAAAGAGAAGTGGCAATTAGTTGTCAGCAGTGAGTGCCACTGCTTTCAAGTGTGCCAGTTAAAACCAGTTAGACCATCATAGTGCTGGCTGGGGTGCATGATGTTCTCTTCACTGCATTTTCAGGACAGGTAGTCTCCTGAACTGTAGCCTGATAGAGGTGGTTAGAAGAAGTGATTGTAAACAAGAAGCAAGAGCTGTCTGCATGAATCTTCACAGGGAAATTCCCCCTCAACTTAAAAGAAGGTTATGACCATCCACCTACACCGCATCTGTAGCTCACCACAACTGCCTGAATAATAAGTGTATCTGCCCCAAATGTATGTCCTTATCAAACGCACCAAGGACCAGACATGTGACAACAACTATTACTTGTTCCAACAAATTTTGTCATTTAGCAGTTTTAAGTGTTATTTACCATTTCATTAAGTTTTTGTAGGTTACACAAAACAAGTGACACTTCATTACTGCACCTGCAACTTCAGTAATTGCTGCAGAATAGTTTTTTCCTACTAGTGGCAAAACTAAACTTCCACAACCGGAACTTTTTAAGCTTCATAAATAATAAAGCAAAGACATTCTTAAGCTTAAAAAAGAAACCCACATATATTTACCTGCCATCATAGCTATCATACTGGCTTTGTAGACATTAGCAAGGGACCCCAGTTCACCTGTTGCCAAGATTGTTTTCATATGAGCTTCTCCACAGGCCTCACGGCACTGACGGATCTCCTCGTAGAGACCTGGGGATAAAAGCAAGTGAAAATGATCAAAGTTGCCTGAGAGACGTTTTCAAGTATGGCTGTAATTTCCACTTCTGGATTAATTTCCAATCTTATAATTAGTCATAGCACTCAAGAACTTAAGTTTTGTAAGTTCAATAAATTACATGACTGGAGGTAATTAACAATGCCACACGGTTTCAGACTTAACTTAATAGCTATTAATGTCATTTCTCTCAAAATTAAGAATGTGCAGAGTATGGCAAACACTCATGAATACATCAGGAGTAAAAAATGCTCTGACAGTCAAGATTGATTTTAAAACAGCTTTTTCAGCAATAAATATGGTAGTACAATTACATTTTCCTGTCCACATCACATCATCACCCCCTCCGTCCCCTTCAGCCACATCTGCCAAAGGGCTCTGCCTAAAAGATACCAAAGGTGTGACCAAGTTGTCTAAAATCAATGTGGTCTGCTAACATCCCTGATGAGGAAAGACCGAGGCCTGGAATCGCACTTCAAGGATCAGCAAATTCACATGGATTTGTGTTTACAAACCACCTCCAGTAGTTGTATTGCCCACAAGGTCACCAAGGACTTGGACCATGCTGTGGCATGAGCTCAGATGGCCCTTGCAAAGAAGAAGGAAGCACGATGGCAGAAGGGCCAGCAGGACAACATCTGCCTGGCGTGCTGTGGAGCTACAGCTCCAAGGGCAGAGCTGTAACCTCGCTTCTGATGCCCTTGCTCACTGAGGAAGCCAGCTGGGGTTCAGGAAGCAGGTTTGTCATGGGCCACTGTGATACACAGAAGAACTGCCACTGCCATGGACACAGAAAGCAGGACTGATGTGTAGAAAACCTTTGGAGATAAAGCAGACCATTATCTCTGTATCTTCACATCACTTGGGGAAAAGAAGCAAACCCTCCCACCTCACAAAGAGCTCCAGGCCTTTGGAACGCCTCCTCCTATCAGTCTGTCTTCTGACCTACAGCCCACCTCAGGTCTCCTCTCCCAGCAGCCAGCATGTCCCCAAGGCAAACCCCACAGGTCCCCTCTGCACCCCGCTCCCGGGGCAGTGCCGCTCAGTCAGCTGGCCACTGACTGCAGCCAGGGAGAGGCAGAGACCAGCAGGACAGGGCAGCACTTAGCTGTTCGTGGACGTTGTCAGTGCAAACCAGCCCCTCACAAGCTCCTGCCTTCAGATTTGTGAAGTGTAATGGCCAGAGGCATGTTTAACTTTTCAACAGTTTTAGATGTTCACAGGCTCAGTAAGGACTGGAATAAATGTGGTATACATAACCAACAGAAAAAAGGGTAGCACTTGTACACCTGACCAGGTAACACAACACAGGGAAACCCTCCCACCCTTTTTGGTACAATTCAGCAGGCCTCCCACAAAATTCTGAACAAAGGGAGACAAAAGAGCTAGGAATTATAAAAACAGCTGTTAGAAGCTGGCCACTTGAGAATGTTTAAGACTCCTCCAGTGTGGAGAGAAACGCAGCTCTTACAGTGTACAGCCAACGGTTTTGGAATTTTAATGTAAAAAAAAAACCAAAAACAAAAACAAAACCCACAAAATAAATAAATAAATAAACAGAATCCTTTGCAAAAGAGTCCTTTTCACAAACTGTACTCAATCTCCAAACACATAATCAAAAAATTCTTCCATGGAAGGCTAAAATACAGCTTTTAACAAATCTTTCTTGCTAAAAACGTCCAGGATATGGCTACAAAGACTAGATTTTTTCAGCAGTACTAGCTTTCTTTTCCCCACAGTCCTCAAATAAGACCTGGAAACATAAAGTAGGATTTGACAGCTGCTGTGTGGCTGGACCTGTGATGCTCCTGCATCCTACTGATGCCATTGGCACACCAGGCGGCCAGGGCTGGGATTGCTGGGGTGGTCCTCTGAGATTTACTACACACCTTAGTAGGTAACTGGCTAATGCACTTAGCAAGTCCCTTTATAGACACCAGGCTTCACCTTGTTTCTTGCTGTGTACCAAAGGTGTGAATTAATCAGTACTAGCATGCAGTCTAACATGTTTTATTGATCAATTGATGATACTCCAGAAACCTACATCAAATTGAGCCTCAAAAAGAAAATACAAAGAACCTGTGCTATTTTCTTGTGCATTTGATAACACTGCTCGTGTTAGATCCAAATGCAGTCTCTTTTTGTGGAGTGACTCTTCCCTGAAGCTTTTGGAAAGCCAGAGAAAGCAGCTTTCATGTTCTTCTAGTTTCGGTAACAAGAAGAAAAGACTGGAGTTTTCTCTACCTTCAAGATATGCCACCAAAAATGTCAAAATACAATCAACAAAATGTACATTTAGGTTGGATTCCATGAAAAGAAATTATATCCTCATAGCTGTTGCACACTGGAGTTACTACTGCACCTACAGCATCTCCCTATTGTTGGAAGGTACTTTTATACACAATTAGTGTCAAGATCATTTGAACAGTCTCAGTATCTGACAGCACACATCAACCCCCAGACAGGAACAACTGAGGATCTTCAATCATCTGTGTCTGTCAGGTTAACTGAGGTGATGGAAAGTGGGCATACTTCAATGGGGCAGGTGTGTAGGTACTAAATACTGCTCTTTATTCAGAGACCAATTATTGCAGACAATAGCTGACATTCAGAGGTCATTCTCAACCCTACTGTAAAAGCACAAATAGAAATGCCACTAACTCTAGGACAGAGAACATTAACCAGATCACACCAGCCTCAGTGCAAGCAGGAATTGCTCTGACACAGAAAAACTGCCAAAACTCCTACTCCTTTCAAAAATATAAAAGAAGCTTCAGTACTTAGGTTTAAAACAAGTCACAAATAACTTGATTATGCTGAAAATTCCTGCCAAATGTCTAAAGTGTGGGTAGAGTTCACCACACTTGAAAATACACTCAGGGTTTCAAGGGTTCCTGGGCTTCCTCTGAGACAGTCTGTGCTGCTAAAAAGTCCATCACTTAACTACTCAGTTCTGCAAAGCCAACTGGTAGCAGAGGCAGATTTAGATGCCGTGGTTCTTGGAATATCTGTGACCTGTGCAGATCACCAGTAAGTGACACAGCAGATAGAGCTTCCCCAGTTAGCAGTAGAGACACAAAGATTTCAGGAAAAACCACTATCATAGAAAACCCTGCAGGAATATTTTCAATTGTGAGCTAAGACCACCATTAAGAGGTTGCAAGTGACTCTCCTTCTGACTGCTAAAATCAAGGACGAGAAAATCAAGAGCTCTCAAAGCAAATGGCCAGGACTGTGTAGCATCTTGAACACAGAACTAACACGATTCTAAAGATGACTTTGTCCTAAGCCAAGGGGAGAAAAAATAAGAGGGGTGGGGGAGAGGGAGTGATAAACATACCAAAAAAAAAAATAAAACACAAAAACCAAAGCCTAGACAAAATATATTCAGAGCCAAATGCTCACTGATGAAATCTGTAGTAGCTCCACTGACTTAGTTAGCTCCTAAAACAGATGTGACATCTTTGCATTCACTTATTTAAGGTACCTTACTGCTTTCATAAACTTTAGATCTGCTACTATCGGATGCATTTATAGAAGTAAAAAAAAATAAGATTTTATAGGAATAAAAAAATACTATCATGAACGTGGTTTTAATTTTGCTGTTATAAAAGGTAAGTGTTGGCAGGTGTCTTTTTTGGAGTTTACCTCAAATTCTCTCCAGTACCTTTTATTGATTCTTAGCAGCTATTAAACACACCAAAGAAAATATTCCTCCCCTACACATTCCTCAAGCAAATATCTCTGATAATTACTGCTGGCTATCATCTGCCCTATATTGTCTAGATGGTCTTTTGCTTTGGTCTGATATATTTGCCCTAAAGATCATAAAATAAAGGGGATAATCCAGATCTCCTACACAGTAAATGAAAATATTAAAGTGAAAAAACCTGCTTAAATTTTTAAGAAACAGCTCTTCTCCAAAAATGTGATGATACAAACACTTTTTCTTTTTTTAAGAAATTCAGTTTATTTGCTGTTTCCATCTAGTCAGTCACATTGACTGATGTTAAGGGTAGAAACTGAGATGAGGACAGAAGACGTTTCGATTTCTGTTAGACCAAAAGATCAAGGTAATCATGATGGGAAACTGGAAAATGAGCTGGAGTCCCTTCTGTCTTGCATGTTAATGGCAGGTTTGTTAACAAAATGACAAGCACAAGGCTATCAGCACAACACAACTCTCTCAGTTCTGCTCTCAGCCACATATGTGCAACTCCAACCACCAGTGAATCACATGAAACTGAAAGCAGAGCTTGGCTTCAGGAGTCTGAGTTACTGCTGACAATATAAGACAGAAATTGTGCAACTGGATTTGAAGATCCCAGCTTGCACATCCAGAAAATGGTAACACCAGCTATAAAATTTCTGCACATGTGGAGTCTTTTCCAGGCCTCTGGAGGGGGGAGTGTATTCTTTCTGTGCTGTTTATAAAGTATATGGCACAAATGGGGGCCAGTCCCTGAACAAAACCTCTAAAGTAACAGTTGAATAATTATTAACAGAATTGAAAGGCAGCTTTTATAATCAGGTTATACCTAACATATTTCATGGATGCAGCCATGTTCAAACTTCTCAGAGCATACTTGTTTGGGGTTTTTTTTCTCCTTTTCTTATAGGAAAATTCAACTGACAGAGCAAATGAGGAGTTAACAATACTTTTGAAGCCAATGACAGTGGAGTATGTCCAGGTGTTTGCTAAAACTGTGGAACTAGAAGTAACAGTACAGCACCCTAGGCAGCTTCAGAAGGTCCAGCAACTCAAATATATTCATTGATAACTGTGGGGGAAAAAATAATTAAAAATCCAGTTTCTTCCAACAATTTGTCAGTTAAGTTCATCATTCTTTACACACAGGTCCCACCTTCTGTGCCTAAAGACAGTATCTACATTGTGATTTTTAGGCTTAATCCATACTTTGTCAAGTGATGCAAGACAACGGTTGAAAATAGTAAACTATATAAAGTAGTACTGCTTTAAAACCTAATAGGTTGTAAAAGTTATATAAGTTAATAAACTTAAATATCATTTAATGTTATTTTCCAAAATAATTTAGCTGTCCAATAAGGCTACTTTAATGTTCAGCACTATTAAAAAGATCTTAACAATTACATCATAAAGATCTAGGAAATATATTCTGAGTGTCAAAAATATTTAAGACCTGCTTTAAAATAACTTGATGTAATTGGATATGCACTATAACATTTAATAACCAAACAAGCCTTTGAAACAAACCACAAACCAACACTATTCTAGCATGGTGACCCCAATTATTGCACAGGCTAGAAGAAAAGCTAAAACTATATTAATAGTAAGATGAAGCACTGTACAACATGCATATTTTTGTCACTAACTCCTGAAGCTGTGAAGGCAGGCAGCATGAGAAAATAACAATAAAAATATATTAGTGTTATAAGCATAAGCAGAGGTTCTATCATAACTGTGAGGCAGTTCTGTTTGATGAAGCACCTTGAACATGGGCTTACTTACTGCACTAGACTTTTCAATTTTATTTAATATAGGGATCCACCCTAAAAAAGGCTTCTTCATCTCTTCTTCTAGGTTCCTTAAACGTACTTCATAGACTGTTGTGCATCATATCTAATCATTAGATAGAGGTGGAAACCTGCAGGTTCACAGAGGTCACATACATCTATTGAAAGCTAAACAGAAAGTCAGAACATTGGACTTTCACCAAAATAGTCAGAACACCTACAGAAGTAATTTTTTTTTTTTGTATGGGCAAGTTAAATACTATAATTTTTCAACCTGCAGCATCAATATCTGGATGGCAAGTAAATTCTGTTCCTGAGGTAGCTTTTTTCAAGATCATGTAGCTATGTGCCATCCACTAACTTAGCTCACTTTGTATCCAAGACCAACATACGCTCCCAGCAGAGCACAGCTCTTGGCAGGGGTACCTGCTTTGTAGACTACAGTGTAGACCCTAACAAAGACACAGGGCAGGAAGGTGTGCATAGAGTCCTGCTGCCAGCTGGTACAGAACTTGATCCATCATTCTATCTCATTTAAAACCACTCAATCACCCAGTCTCCATATTCCAGCAATTTCTGATGCCATACCTGAACTTAAAATAGCCGCTCTGAAGGGAACAAATGTCTGCAACAATGCCTACACTAAAGAAGTCAAACATGTAAAGCTCCAAATATTTAGGAGCAAAAGGATTGAGATGGTAGATACTGCAAAAGAGGTCAAGATGTTACAGGAAGTGGAAACCAGGATCTCAGTCCTGAAGACACAGATGCAGAAACATGATGGGTTTTTTGTTCAACTCTAGCTGCTAATTGAAGGAAGGCCATAACCAGAATATATGATCTGTTACCATGATGACTCTATTTCCTTAACCAAACTCAAGTGCTAAGGGTCCTTTATGAAGTCTTCCAAGTAAACAAGTTATTACAGCCCTGCATTATACAACTAAAACTGAAAATTCAGTGCAGGACAATGATGTGTTTACCTTCACATGGAGATTAGTTACAGAAGCATTGTCAGCACTTAAGGCAAACCATTTACAGTACATTAAGGATGCAATTAGAGCAAAAACCATCTTCAGCATTATTGTTCTTACTAATTAGTAGCAGTCTACAGACACGGGAGCATCAATAATAATATGAACAGTCAATTTGTACCCACAACTTTTAGGAAAAAGAAAACAACTGAAATACATATTTTTGTCAAGAATTTAAACATGCATATTTAACAAGGTATCATCTACGTTAGCAGCCCCTTGGGGGTTTTAACAAAACTGTTCAAATAATTAGGCATTCGCATCCATTTCTCTTGCTATCTTTTTAATCCTGTACACAATTCTCTAAAGGCATAGAAGGAATAGACCCAAATTTTAAAAGGACAATCATTCTGCATGCTCAGCCTGACAAGACTTTGTAACAGCATCTTTTTTATTTTTTATTTTTTTTAAAAAAGGCAATCATTCATCATAAATCAGTTAAATAGTTTTTTATTTAGTCCAGTGCCCCAGATTAACAGATACTCTTAGGGGAAGGACCAAATTCTTGAAGTACTGATGTAGAGACTTGAGAAAGAGACAAAGACAGCTTGCATGTGCATATAAATTCAGTTTAGGTTCCTTGCCAAAGGGTGAGTACTTACCTTCCCACTGGCCAGTCAGCACCAGACTCCTGCTAATGACAATGTCAATCTCTCTGGCACCATATTCCACAGCTAGCTTTATTTCAGCCAGTTTGGTTTGTAGAGGAGTTTGCCCAGATGGAAACCCAGCAGCCACTAGCAAGAAGGATGCAGGTAGAAGGAAGAAAATGTTTTATAAATTGACCATGAAATTGCATATAATTACCTGTAATGCATGAAAGAGTCTCTTATTTTTTTTTATCCATACAATGATCCAAAATATCTAAAGGTACCTCATCTTACCCTCTCTTCATCCACAAGAATTAGCTCTTCCCTTAAGAACCAATGTCCAACAAGATACTAACTGCATCTTGTGAAAAGGTCTTTCACATGCCTTAAATTTTTCCAAAGCAGTCTACATAGGAAGGCACAATAGCTATTGTTTCCAGCAGAACTGAGCAAACAAGGAGTGAACTCATATGAAACAATGAATAAATTTTTAATTCTCCCCAATTCTTTTCAGTAGCATTCCAAGTTAAATCCTGGTAGTATGTGTAACAGCTAAATCACAACAAATCAAAAATTGCTTTCAATGAGGTCTACTTAAGGTTATGTTTATGATGTTTAAATACAAATTCAGAGGTAACTTTGGAAATCGAAAAAATAATTACTTTGTCAGAGATTCTCTTTCTTTCTGACATATAAATGCATGTAGGATGTTTTTTCCCCTACACAACAATGAAACTACAACAGACGACCAACAAACACAGATCTTAGCATTAAACACCTGACCTAACTTCAAAGTCAGCCCCTGCTTTGAGCAGGAGGTTGGACCAGATGTCATCCAGTGCTCCTTTCCAACCTGCAAAATTCTTTGATTCTACTTGTTGCTTATTGTAGATTCAGGACTTGTCTCTCATGTGTGGTGACTGGAGAAGAGCCGGCACTGTTAGATTCCAGGTCCAACTCCTGAACCTGTGGGCTGCTCAGCAGACAACAACCCTAGCCTCCACACACAGCTTCACTGAATTCAGTTTGTAGGATTATACTTAAAACCAAACAACTCATGGGGACAGAGGGGGGACAGAAATTGTATTAGAACTCCTAAAGCTCATATTGTAGTATTATTATTGTTATTACCTACTTAGTCTCTACTGATACTTTGTCAACACACTATCTCAACAACCTCTGTTCAGGTGAGGAAAACACTGATATATCTTAAGGACCTCTTTGAAGATCTTCCAGCAAAACAGACTTGGCATTCTTGATATGCTTGAAGTTGAAAGAAAAGATTATACCAGAAGCAAATCCTTCCCTCCATTCCTTTCCTTCCACCTGCTACTTTTTCATCTTACTCTCTGACACAAAAGTAAGTCCAAACTTCTGGATTTTTCTACATATTTTATAGCAACAAAATATTTAATTGGATAGTTTTGAATAAAGCTTACCTGAAGCTACTGGTATGTTACAACCAGCAGCCTTTAGAGCATTAACAGCATCAGTGACTCTTGCAGGATATACACAAACTGCTCCGACAGTAATACCTGCAAAAGCCACAGTTCACTTTTTCATATATAGATTTCCACCTTCTCAAGTGCAATCCACAATATGAACACATATGCATTGTCCTCACCTCCCACTTCTGCAATCTCACAAGGACCTGAAGTACCTACACTAGGGATGTCTTTTATACTGCTCAAACACTTCAGTTAATTCTCCATATTGTTACCTCCCTCGTGTTCCTTCAGCTGACCCTGGAAGCAAGTTTGCATTAGGAGGCGTTAAAATTCCAAGATTTTTATTGACAGATTCACTGTTTAATGTCAATACATACAGTTAAGACATGCTTAGTTAGCAAATTACTGCAAGAGAAACTACTCAGTTCTTACTTGTTGAGCCAGACTAAGCCCAGTAGCAACTGAGCAGTCTTTATGTTAACACAGTCCTACTGCATTTCTAGTTAAAAATGCTATTCTCACAAAGTCTCAGATAATTGACCTCATACTTAATACTTCAACTGTCTGAAGAGTCCATAAATCCAAGTTATAAAAAAAGAATAGTCTTTGATATTTTATGTGTATTGTTTTAAACCAGAGAGGCCTGATTCCCCTTTTGTTCTGCATCATGTGACTTCAGCTAGTGGGCCAACATCCCTGTGAAACTGAAATGCTTCAATAGTAAAAGCATGCCCCAAATGTTGCTGGGATTTTATTTTTGTTAGATCATCTTAAGGCCAACATGATAGGACAAAAGTCAAATGGTATTCACTGACAGAACAGTGATTATATCTGGAAAAAAAAACATAAATGCTGCTCAGACATAAAGAACTTTACTGATAGTTATACTGACTGTCTCAATTTGCTCTGAAGTTTTATCGTGTTTAGTCTTGGGTGTAACACTGGGACTTAGAAGGAGCCTGCTTGAGTAATATCAGTGAAAGTTTTACCACAAGTTCTTAAGGGCTGTCTTCTGCCCCATCAACTCTGTCGACTTAGCTGAGAGCTCTGTGTGTGTGTATATGTGATACACACACAACCACATACACCCACTACAGGACAGATTCCTTGAACTAGACTGGGCTGCAGAGATGTATCCTGGCAACTACTGAAACAAGTAAGTAACAGGTAATGTTTTCTGAAGGAAAATAACATGCTGAGGACTGTGGAATGCATCTTTTCTGACAGGCAAAGCAGCAGGCTCGGTACTTACAGAAACACCAGCTAAGTTTGAAATCCAAAGGAGTCACATGAACACTCCCCCTTCATCGGTTTGCTAAGGACATCAGCAGGTTAACAGAATACTCAATTAGTGTCACCTTAGTGCACTGTTATTAAAAGACATACATTGAGGTTACACACTTGTGGCTTCCAGATCAAATTTGCTCATTAGGTGTCATAACTTACAGTGCTCTAAGTCCATCCTTCACTTTGGTTGCCAAACTGAGAGTGGATTTTTTTTCTCCTTGTATTCTTATATTAACTCAAAGGAATAGATACTTTGCAGTTAGAACTTGAAACAGTTGTTTTGAATAAGATCGTATATGACCTGGTTTGTTCTCTCAGGACTATTAGTTCTGTAGCACTACCTAACATAACTGCTTCTATTTTAGGAAGAAGAGGCCATTTTTACAACTTTCTGAAAATTGAAAAAATGAGGAAATTTAGACATTTTCTTTACCAATACACACAACAAAAACTATCATACCTTTATCATGCATATCCAAGGCTTTCAGCAGATCTTCTCTGATGGGATGTTTTGCTTTAAAACAGAGTCTGTGAACATTTGAAGGAGTATCATCACCTGAAAGAGTGGTAAGGTCTATGCAGGTGACAGCTTTCAGCAGCCAAGCAGCCTACAAAGGGAGTGAAGCAAGTGTTTCAGTTTACATTTCCAAAGTCAAACTGACTGAGAAGATTTAAGAATCAGAAGCCTCGCTCTCACTCTAAGAATAAGGAAATGTGTGGGATACAACATGGAGGACAGACAAAGAATGTTTTTTGACATACAGGGCTGGCAGATATTTGTTCATGTCTTCAGCAGCATCTAATGGTACAGAAAGAATTTGGAATCAAAAGTCTGCTCTCTCAGAATCAAAATATCAAATTCCATTTTTTAGTGCAAAAGCTAACTACCAAATGGGACTCTGTAAAAGTCAGACAAACATTTTTTCCTGTACAAAAAACATCCTGTTTCAAATTTAATTCTGTAAGACAAAGATAAAAACACCACCTATGTGAGGAACCTCACTGTTACAATACACTCCACTCTATACAATATGTCTGTATCTTTAAGGCTTATAGGCACAAGAAATTACACACATGCTTCAAGAGGAGCACAGGTTTGCAATTGCCAGTAACCAGATGAGTCTACACATCAGCAATTTGCACACTTGCACGCTTCTCCTGCTGTGAGAGTGAAACATGGAATCAGTGGGAAGTAAGGACCCAGACTTCTTAAAACTTAAGGTCTAGACTCCAGATGTTTCCGCTTTCTTGTGTGAATCAAGAATAAAAACCATCTGTAATTATTTCATGAAAAAAACAAAAGGTAACTGACAAGGCTAAAGCACTCTTTAGATGAAAATGCTACAGAATTTTAAGAGACATAAATCAAAGAATGGAACAGAAGCACAACAAAAGAATTTTTGAGCTTTTTTTGTGGAACAAAAATGGAGCTTAAGATATTATTTTTAAATATTTGTTGAAGGTCTTTCAGCAAATTGTCATTTACAGTGATGGCTTCAGTAAGAGCTGACATCTTGTAATGGGCACTTGTTCAACGAGGAGAGAGTTTGCCATGGCAAAGTCCATCTGAGTCCATAAAGTCTTTACCTGACTGCTCTGCTCTGTGGCACAATTTGTCAGTATAGTCAGCCCAAGTTGTCCCTGCATGGAGGTGTTACTTCTGCAGAGCTTAAGTGGCTGACCAGCCTACAAACCTTTCACACTTTGCTGATGGAAGTCTCCTTTCTGAACTTGCAGTAAATGTTACACTGAAAGCTGCTTTGGGGTGACTGAACAGAGTAATGAACCATTACTGGCCTCTGTTAGTCTAAAATTGACTGCTTGTTTCTAACAGATTTCCACTGTCACCCTATAATACATAATCAGGGTTTTTCACTTTAAATGGTTTTAAGTTTCTTTTACTTGGATTTTTTTTAATCCTTTGTTCAAGGTCATTTTTGTCTCATCTATCTGACATGAATCACAAAGTCATCAAGATAGATATACCCAGGGTGTTCCAAGAACTGGTATGAACGTAATTTTTCTAAAAAGGGTTTTTCAAATGTGTATTTTGGGAATTGGGCCTCAAAATTTGAATCTGTGCTGCTACTTACATTCAAACATGTAAAGGTTCAAAATCATCTCTGGGAAATAAAAAGCACATGACTATCGTGCAATGAGTGTTCAAATACAGAAGAGGTGCTCCTAGCATTCTTCAAAGTAAAATCTTACTGAAGTAGCTAAGTACCACTGTTACTACACAGAAAAGTGGAGAAGTGTTAGTAATAATTAAACATTTGTCCTACAGCCGTGTTGAGGGAGTGACACTAAAATCCTTTCTTCCCAACAATTCTTTGTAATCTAAGCCTGTACCTCTCTATGCCTTTGTTCTTTATACTGTAAATTCAGTTGACTCAGAAGACTTACTGTGTACATTTCTGCACCTGCAGTGTCTGAAGATAGCCAAGGTTATGGAATACCCTCTGGATTTTCTCACTGACTCTATCTCCCAACCCAGCGTCACCAGCGTGCTAAACTTGCTATCAAGTGACTTTTTATGCATCAGAAACTCTTCAGAAACACTGAGCTGGTGTCTAACTTTTCACAGTTTATGTCCATTTTTTATTTAATCATAACACTCAAAGCACCAGCCTTTTTCTGTCACACTCCAGTAGGTTCTCATAACTATATCAAATTATCCCCAAACTGTGATCAGCCATCTTAGAATGGCTGCCCAACATGCTAAGCTCAGGAAGCCAGTTATTTTGAACAGTTTTTTTTTAAGAATTAAGTATAATTAAATGATTCTTGCTTTGTTCCATTATGTTGCACTGTTAAGACTGAACCTTCACTACCTCTTTCCTCCCTCTTGGAGGCTTTTGATTACTGTTGCAAGCAAATGACTGGTTTAGCCTGCACTGGCTTCAGTGATGGTTTACATGGTCCTATTTTATACTAAGATGGATGATAACTGATCATTTACCTTATCTCAAGAGCTGAGAAGTCAGTCCCCTTAACATTAATGGGGTCTTTTTCTTTTTTCTTCTCCCCCCATGCCCCTGCTTCTCTCCCTGAGTGCCACAGCCAGTCAGGATTTTTGAGTTTTAGGTAAGAAATAGTTAAGCAAAGAAATCACACATGTTGGGGATGCTTAAGTAAAGAAAAATCATCCAGGTAGGTCAAACTTGACAGGGACCATGATCATACCTTACAGCTTTAAATTAAAAAATAAGAAGGCAGCATGCAGACAAGTCTGTCTGGGAAACAGAATAAATGTGGTGGGATAGTAATATACAATTTAATCCACTCATGAATAAAGATGACTTAAATTCATTTGCGGTTTTGCCACTCATGAGTTATAAGGTTTTAAACTTGTTTGGATAAATGCGTCACCTTATTCCATCCCATCACCATCAAATACAAATTATTAAAATAAGACGTGGACAAGCTCATCTTTTAAGTTTACATGCATCTTGAAAAAAATTCAATATTGCAGCCTGGTGAAGGAGAGTGACTGCTTTAAAAGTACAGGAACAGAATGCATAAAAAGAGCACTTACTTGCCAATTACCTTTCACAGTTTTCCATTTTTTAATTTGTTCTGCATGCCTCACAACTGCAGGTCGATTCACATGTACTTTTGAGATCCAGCCAAGCTCTGGGGTGGGAAAAGAAAAAAAAAAAATCTCATCAATTTCCAAATCATAGAATGGTTTGGGTTGGAAGGGACCTTAAAGGTCACCTAGTTCCAACCCCCCAGCCAGGGGCACGGACACCTCACACTAGACCTGGTTCCACAAGGCCCCATCCAACCTGGTCTTGAACACCTGCAGTGATGGAGCATCAACAGCTCCCTAGACAAGCTGGTCCAGTGTCTCACCACCCTCGTAGTGAAGAACTTCTGCCTTATATCTAATCTAAATCTAACCTCTTGCAGTTTGAAGCCATTACCCCTCATTCTGTCACTACATGCCCTTGTAAAAAGTCCCGCCCCAGCTTTCTTGTAGGCTCCCTTCAGATACTGAAAGGCCACAATCAGGTCTCCCTGGAGCCTTCTCTTCACCAGGCTGAACAATCCCAACTCTCTCAGCCTGCCTTCATAGCAGAGGTGTTTCAGTCCTCTAATATACGGTGTGGGACTCCAGAAGAAAGTTGTAGCTTGTCTTGGAACCTCTGAAGAGTGTGTTATGTTTTCATGTCCTTTTAAGGGCTTACATACTTATCACCAGTCCAAAATATCATTATAGCAGTAACTTCTCTTAGAGTATGATCTGTGAGCTGGGTGTTTCACACAGCGTGTTTTGTTTACCATTACAATAGAACTAATGTACTCCTGATGAGAGACACTATGTTGCTAGTCCTGGACTATGAAGTTTATTACACATTGTTGTGGTTTGAGGCTTG
>NW_008633564.1:1869-9311 GCF_000691845.1 Merops nubicus | reverse complement strand
TCTGGGGAGGGGTGACCGGCCCGGCTCCCCTCCTGCCCTCCCCTGGGTGACCTCTGCCTCACCCCCTCGCTCACCATCTCCTTTTGCCTTCCAGCTGCTGGGCCAATGCTTCCTGGTGGTGGTGGCCATCCACAACGCCGCCGCCCTGACCCCGGAGGTCCACGCGTCCCTGGACAAGTTCCTGTGTGCCGTGTCCAACGTGCTGACTGCCAAGTACCGCTAAAGAGGCACCCTGGCTAGAGCTGGCCCCGACACACTGCCAGCCCTCGGACAGCCAGCCACCAAATGATCTGAAATAAAATCTGTTGCCTCCGTGCTCCAGCCCTGGTGTCCTGCTCTGCTTGCTGCCCGTGGGGAGGGAGCGGGAGGGAGCTGCCCCGGGGGTCTCGACTGGGCGTCCTCGCTGCCAGGTGGGCATGTGGAGGAGAGGGGTTCTGGTTGTGCTGTCTCTGAGGGGAGGCAGTGTTGGGTGGTGGTGCCTGGGAGGCAGACGCTGCTCTGCCAG
Source organism: Merops nubicus (assembly GCF_000691845.1). Taxonomy (NCBI): domain Eukaryota; kingdom Metazoa; phylum Chordata; class Aves; order Coraciiformes; family Meropidae; genus Merops; species Merops nubicus. Next base: position 8,806 of record NW_008633564.1, on the reverse strand, counting down.
CCGTGGGGCTCGGGGAGCAAGCACGGCATTTTCAGGTAGCTCGGGGAGCAAGCAGGGCATTTCCAGGCACCAGCAGAGGGGAAAGACTTGGGGAGAATGGTCAGAGTCTGATCCTTGGGAGCTCCCTGCATTTTCACCCTATCTTGGCCTTCCCACCACAGCACTGCACTAGGGTCCCTTCTTGCTCCACCAGCCCCATTTACCCCTTGACCCTGTTCAGGCCAAACTGTGGGAGATTCTCTCCTCCTGGAAGTGCTTGTTGGAGGTAGTGGGGTACAGAGGCTGCGGGCCCCTGAGACCCTCTGTGTGGTGGCACAGCGAGAACACACCAAGGGCTGCCAAGCACATGGGCACCCTTCTGTGCATCCTCAGCACACGGGGCTGTGCAGCTTCATGGGGCTTCTTCTCTTTCCACTGGACGCTGCATTGCTGAGGGGTGACTTTGGAAAAGTCCTGGGGGCTGGCAGGCCTGGGGAGATGCCGAGCATGGGGGAGTGCAAGGGGAGCAGATGGGACTCAGCTCCAGACCCTGCTCCCTGGGCCCTGAACTGCAGCAGGGTGGGGGTGTCAGGGCAGAAAAACAAGCAGGGAGGGCGAAGCGGTGCTGGGCGCTGTGGTGGGGGGGTCTGTGCAGCCCCAGGTCCTTATCGCAGCCCTCGGCTGGGTGGCCACCGTGGGGGAAGCTGTGGGTGGCTGATAAAGGAGAGCGTGGGCTCTCCTCCAGCTCTGGGTGTGGTGGGAGATGGGGCAGCAGATAGGCCCAGTGGGCTGCAACCTGCCAGGTGCTGAGTAAGGCCACCCCGTCCCTGCCAGGGCTGGGAGGTGCTTGATGCTGGGGTGAGGGCTTGAGACAGCCCTGGGGCAGCTGCTGCAAGCACAGCACAGAGCCAAGCCAAGGTTGCCACGGGCATCCTTTCTCCCTGGCACTTGCAAGGATGGATTTGGATGGACAAGGATGGCTTGCCCTAGCCCCATGGCCTCCAGTCACCATCAACCAATGTACCAGAGGTGGGAGAGACCGCAGATGACTTGGGAGAGAGAGTGAGACCCTTCAGCCCCCAGGATTTCTCCTGCAGAGCACCACAGACATTGCAACCCCGCATGCCCACCACACCTGGGGATGGTTAGGAAAACAAAAGAAAGCTGGTCAGGGCTTCACTGACCAACCTGACCCACCTCTGCATGGAGCAGAGTGTTGAAGCAGGTTTTCAGCACACACCACCCAGCCACAGCTGTATACACAGCTCCACTTCACAGAGTCTCTGCTCCCTGGGGATCTTGGGGAAAGCAGGGAGATGGGGAGGGGGGTCAGGGCACATGGGCACGCAAGGCGGGGTGGACCCGTGTGCAAAGCACCAGGAGGAGCCAGCATCCAATTCAGCAGAGACCTGGACTCCTCCAAACCTGGGCACAAAAGACCCTTGTGTTTGTGAGCACCATGTGCACATAAGAGGCAAGGTGTCAGAGCAACACGGGGGACAGCCAGCATGTGTGTGGAAGGGAAGGGCTTGCCAGTTGTCCTCACTGTCTTTGCCAGGCTTTCACTTCCAGCCATTCCCATGCCATGCTGTGTCCTCAGGCAAGACACTGTGTGTGGCAGTGGGCAGTGTCCTGGCTCTGCAACACTTCCCCAGGGCTCTACCCGGCCAAAGAACCCCTGAGCTCCGAAGAGCTGGGATGAATTTTGTCCCAGCCATTTGTCCCTGCTGCCACAAGATGGGGACCTCAAGCCACGGTGCTTTATCGCGGCCAGGCAGAGGGTGCAGAGGGCCAAGCCTTGGTCCTGCCTGCAAGGCTGAGCTGGAGCCTCCAGCCAGCCCCAGCTCCAGAGCACGCTGGGGACACTGGTGCCAGCTCGGAGGGGTGCAGGAGCCCTCCCCAGCAGCCCATTCCCAGCGCTGGGTGTTCCAGCAGCCAGGCACCCCAGGCCTCCTCGCTCACAGCACAGGGGCACGTCAGCTCCAGGCTCCCTTCGGCTGGGCATCCCTTGGTGGCCATGGCTTCATGTGCCCCAGGACACAGCCTGCCCCATGGGCCAGGTGCTCTTCTGTCTGAAGCTCCCTACAGCTTGGCTCTCTCTGAGCCAGAGCTCCTGCCCAGCTGCCTTGGGACCTGCAGGCAGCACAGAGGTGACCTGGAGCAGGGCAGGTTAAATAGTGACCCCACTGCTGGCCCAAGTTGGCTTTGGAGCTTGTATTGCTGCCTCCCCAGTGCTGATGAGAGAGGTGGAGGCAATCTCTGCCTTGCCACAGCAGTGGTAGCCCAAAGTGGCACCAGGTGATGCAGAGGAGGTGGACTTTGGGGACAAACCCTCTGATCCAGGCCATGGCAGTGCTCAGGAGGCAGAGTCATAGTAGGCAGCTTCAGGGGAAGCAGGAGGACGAGCATCTTCAGGTGAGCCAAAAGCCTGTTCTGATGTCTCCACTACCTGGAGGTCTTTCTCACCTCTCACCAACATCTATTCTTGATGGACAAAGCATTTCTGGTTCAAAGACACCCACAGAACAACAACGTGCTTTGTTATACGAGAGTCACCAAGGCAAGTGGCGTCTCAGAGCTCATTCTATTGAAAGAGCAGCTAAAATGACATCAGGAAACAAGCTTGGTGGTTATGATTTACCTGATCACAACACTCACCAGTCTCTTGGGAGGCTGCAAACAACATTGTCCAGGCAGCTTCGTGACTGCTCTTAGTGTCTGACACTAAGGCACTAACAGTGTCTGACAAACAGCCATGGCCCTAGAGAGAGCATCCTGGAAAGGGACACAGGAGAACAAACTTCTGGAGGAGGTCAAGCATCCCAGGGGAGCTTACCAGGAACTTCCCATTCAAAATTTAGCAGACAAGCAGTGGGAAGGGACAGGATCCATTTCCTATTGGAAGCTGATCTTAGGACACCAGTTGAGAGATCCTCTGGCTGGAAAGAGGAGGGGAAACATCATTTGTGTCACCAACTGTTCTTCTGTTTAGACATCCCATATTGGCATAACTCATGACAGGCACAAGCTACAGGTCTTCTGCTGAAAAACTGCTGCACAAGCAGTTTCTTTGCTGTGTATTTGGACAGTTCCTCTTCTCTGAATGTCAGATTTCCCATATTGAACCGATCTCCCTGATTTCTCTGGATTATTTTGAGTTTTAACCCAGTGCCTTGGGATGCTCACAGCCCCTCCAGGTCAGGAACATCTGAGGATTTAATAAGAGTATTCTCCATTGCAGCACATAAGTTATTGATGAAAGAACAGTGAATAAGAACAACGTTGAAGTAAGGACTGGAACCTGTCACAGAAGGAAAACAGACTCATCTGAAATGATTCATTCTGGGCCATGGCCACGGTTATTACTCATCTCTTTCTTTGATTAAATGCCCCACTGTTTTTTTGTAATTTGAAGTTGACTGGCTTATAGTTCCTTAGTTTCCTCCTTTTACCCTTCTAATGACAAGACAACCTATTGTCTCATTTTTCTGACCCCACCAGCCTCCACTGCTTCCCAAAGATATTGGTTGTTTGGAGATGGCTTCAATCGGTTGCTGAGGTAAAGGAGATTTTTTTTCAGGCAAGCAGCCTGAAAATACTGGTATGATTGAAATACACTTTAATTCACACTTTTCAGGATCCTCCCACCTTCTCCACTGGCTGTTTTCACAGTGGAAAAGAAAAAAAATGGTCATTGAAGACAGAAAATAGAATCAGCTTTCACTAAATGCCAGTTTTTGTGAAGGACTTCAAATATTTTCCTAAAAACAGACAGCTCCTGGCAGAGCAGTCACATCATGCACAACTGTACAAGCCCTTCCAGACAGGATGGCATCGATAAAAAAAAAAGTATACTCAGAACTTAAAATATTGTCTGGTCTCCTTTGCCATCACAAGAAATTCAACATTGGAAGCAACATCTGAGCAAACCTTTGTGCTGATCCTCCTCAAAGCTGACCTATGAGGAACCCAGGTATTGTTCTGTCATTTCATGTGACTGAAAAGGTGTCAGGCATCAGAGATGTCTGGCCCTTGGAGATTTCTGCAGCAGGATCCAGGTCTTGGGGTTTATATCTGGGAGGAGAAGGAGCAGGTCTGTGGTAACACAATGTTGGCCACTGGTGCCTTCTCAATACTCTGTTGCAGCCATCCATCAGCTAAACAACACAAGATTTCCACAGCTACTCTGTCCTCTTTTTCCACTGTTCTTCTGTGGCTGACCATGTCTTTTGAGATAATTAGATCTAGCCAGATTTTGGCTGCAGCTGCACCACTAGCAACCTTTATCAATGAGATTACAATATTTTCCAGTCGGGCCTGCTTGACAGTGTCCACGGAATATTGATCAGATTTTCATTACAGAGATGGAAATTGAATAGAAATGCAAAAATGTTCTTCTTGCTCATTGTCCTGTCTGCCCACCACAGACCAACCACCTGCAAAGGTCCAAATTTGCTTAGGGAGGGTGAAGCTGAGAACATGGGAAATGCTCTGCTGGTCACATCATTGGTTCCTCTCTCCCAGGGTGGTTTTCAGCAACAGGAGATGCCACCTGGGGAGAGCATACGAGCCTGGCTATTTTTGACTGTACTCCTCTAGCATCCACACCAGCAGGAACAGCAATTTCAGAGGGTACATTCCTGCCTGTTGCCTTCAGCATCTGCCTGTTGCCCTGCTGCTCATGAATTGGCTATACCTTCTACAAACCTGCTAATCCTATTTGTTTCTACAGCCTCCTGTGGCAGCAAGTTCCAGAAGTTCATTCTCCACCCTGCCCCATATAAAGTCCTTTTTATCCATTTTAGACCAATCTACCAGACTCATCAATGGCCTCTAATTCTAATCATGCAGAATCTGATGAGGTCCACATTCACTTCATGATTTTGTAGAGTTGTCCCTTTCTGCTCCCCTTTTTCCAGGGAAAAGCAAATCTCAGCCTTCCTAGGACCTCCTCATACTGCAGCTGCCCCACATCCTTAGCACCTCAGTTGTTCTGCTCAGGACTCTAAGTCCACTGTGCCCTTTCATGAGAGGCCAGAACTTCACAGATGCACCAAGCTGCTACACAGCAGACAAAAGATGCCTTCTTTCCTGTTTCCAGAGACCAAGCCCTTCCTGATGACATCACCACATTTTGCTGGCTTTTTTTTTGATGCACGTCAAGCCTACAATTTTGGTGAACCATCAGTGAGGACTCCAGCATCTTTTTCCTGAGCTGTAATAGCTAGTTTAAGTTCAACCCCCTCTGTTTTAGACCATATTTCCCCCTATCCATGTCACCTTATTTACCTACAGAGAAACCACTGACCTCCTGTTTTTCCATTTGTGAGTAACTGTGAAAGCTGCCGATAGCAAAGCTCCATGAGTCACATCAAAGAGCCTCCTGCAGTGACAGAGCATCATCTGACATTTCTGTCAAAAGCTAAAGCGTGCAGCTCTAACAGCAGGTTTTTGGTCCATATTTCTGGAATGCAGCTCTTCATTGTACTCTTCCTTTCCAGATCCCCTGCCATAATGACTCCAAGCAGGCTGCTGGGGAGACAGCTCAATGAGGATCTAGCAGGAGATGGCTAAAACACAGGGGTTTCCACCCAGCACTGCTTTTTTACTCCTTGTTCCAGGACCAGAGAGAAATACAGGAGCAGACTGTGCCAGCTCCGTGCTCCCCAAAGACCTTTGCACATGGCCAAGAGGATCCCAGCTATGGATTTATGGAAAGCAATACAGCAAAATGTGCATTGCAGCTGCTCAGCCAGAAAGCTCTTATACCTTCCTCAATGGTTGAGCAGCTGAGTGCCTTTATTAATAGTAGTAGTATATTTATCAAAATTCATGGGTCAGCATTGTTAAAGCTCCATAGATTCTATTTGGACAGGTAGCCTTTATTTATTTTTCCAGCTCTTAGCTTCAAACAGGGATATTTTCAGTCCATAGTCCAAATTTCTCTCCAGGCCCATTTGAAACACTGTGTGAACTACACTCTCCAGAACAGGGTCTTCCACTCATGCCTGACTTCCTGAGGAGGGGCTGTACTTGAGGACTCATGGGCCAAAGAACAAGGAGCAGATGTGGGGAGCCCTAACCATCACACAGGCACCTGCACTCCACCCAGCGTGTCACAAAGCCAGACAGAAGCCCTGGCCCCAGCACAGCCATGCTCCCTCAGGTCCCAGCACAGCTGGAAGCTCACCAGGGGCCACAGCAGCTGGATCTTGCCTGGCTGCAGGTCATGGTGACCTGTGGGTGGCTGCATATGTCCACCTGCAGCACTGCCTGTGGAAGTGGAGGAAGCTTCAGCCTCAGCTTTATCTGCAGCTCCAGCTGCAGCTCCAACGCCAGCTCTGCAGCAGAAGGGACACTCTCTCTGGTTTGAATTGAATTAGTTGGACTTGATGATCCTAGAGGTGCTTTCCAGCCATAGTGATTCTATGAATTCACCCCTTCTTCTGAGACTGCAAGGCTGCTTAGCCACAGGAAGGGTTGCTAAGCCAATGGCAACATTCTAATGTCCTCATGTGTTTGGAGCAGCTGTCAGTCTGGAGGTGACGTGTCCCAAACAGTTCTGGTGAATACTGGAATGCTTTTCTTGGGGGACAGAAGCAAGTCTGAGGGACCCGAGCTGTGAGAAAACAAGTATTGTAACACACTGTGGATCTGATTCTGCATTGCATTGATTTATGCCCAGACCTCTCAGATCTTTGACTTTGAATCTCCTTTTGTCCTTTAAGAGGAAAGTGGCTATAAGTAGAGACAGTGTTGCAGGGAAGCTGATACCTTTAAAGTGGAGCTGAAGGCTAAATAAACACCGAATGAGAACAGAAGGGTTTGTTTGTTCTTTCAGAAGAACAATTTTTGAGCAACAGCAAAATCCACTGGGAGAACTCAGAGCTAATGTGGAAGAGTGTTGCCATCCCTTAGGGAAAACATTGTGAAATCACATCCTGAAGAAGCAGGAAAA
>NW_008633564.1:0-1838 GCF_000691845.1 Merops nubicus | reverse complement strand
AAAGAGTGTTAATACCTAACTGGAGTGTGATTTCCTAATATCAGAAGTCTATTAGGAATAATAAGCAGATTATTAAAAAAAGAGCCATTAAAGAAGGCTTTGACTGATCTGCACACCATGCGTGCGTGAAATATGAAGAGATAAATTCATCAACTTGTGGGTCAAGATCTCAAAGCTCAGTCATGAGCTTTGTTGTAAGTCATGAGCTGTGTTACAGCAGCATCATGGGGTGCTGGGACCATGTGGTTTAGGCTGGAGAAAATACAGCTCAGTGGAAGAATTGTGACTTAGAACTCAAGGAAACAGGGAGATGGTAACAGGAACATTGAAAGAGAATTATTGGGCTGCAGCAAAATTACTGATGGAATCTGACCTTGGAATTTTTATTAATGGTCAAAATACTAAAAAAAAAGAAAAGCAAAACATCTGTGGGTACTGTCACAATAGAGGAGGAGCAGGATATTATAGGATACTTGCATGGCCTCAAGGGTCACCAGAAAAGGGTGACCTCAAGGGTCAGCAGAAAGGGGCTGATATCCTCATGCCCAGCAAAAGGATGGGGAGGAAGCTGATGCTGTCACTAGGTAGGACACATTCCAGAAGGAGAGCTCTGAACATCCAAGGGTAGTATCACACAGGGACAAATGGAAATGAACAGGTAGTGAACAAATCTATGCTGGGAAAAAGAATATTTCCCATGCCTTATGTGACTTGAGCTTTTGGGTTGACTTCAAGGAAGTCTTCTCATAAATTAGATGAGGACACTGCTAGCTATTGATGCATAAGCTGCTCTGAGCAGGCTTTTGGTGATGTCAGAGTCCCTAGAAAATGACTGGTCCTTCCCTAGGGGGAAGTATATCACAAGTATTCCAGGCCTTTGAGAGCAAGAAGCAAAGGTTTTGGCCCCCTGAAGAAGAGAATCTGTCTTCAGGGATTTTGCAGTTGGCTGAAAGCAGATCTGAAGTCCTCAGCCCATAGCAAGTGGAGGGATTTCTGCCTGTGCAAGGACTCCCGAGGCTGTGCCCAGACTGCATCGTTCTTCTGGAGAACACAAACACACCAGAAGACATCCCAAAGAAAAGCCATGTAAGAGGGAAGGCCCCGGACTCCTTTGAAGTCAACCACAAAATCAGAGAGTGAGTTGGCCGTTCCTACAGAAGCCACGTGTGCCATGAGTGCCGTGGACACGGCAGACATGTGAGAGCTGAGAAGGGATCTGGACTTTCTAGGAACCAAATCCACCCTTCACCCTGAAGGGCTGAGCCCCCCCAGCAGTCCCTGCTCCGAGCCAGGGTATGGTGGGCTCTTGGGTCACGACTGAAGCCTGTCAATGTTTGCAATTTCAGGTCAAACCGATGTTAAATGACCATCTTACTTCCCCTTCATGGCATGGAGAAGCAAACCCATGAGGCTCCTGTCTCCTGTGGCAGCAGCCTGGTTCCAGCAGCACCAGCACCCCCTTTTCCCTGGGACACTCTCCCATCGTGTGCTCCCGAGGTTTCGAGCCCGCCTCTCTCCCCAGGGTCACTCTCCTGGAGCATTCAGGGAACTCCTGCAGTATCAGGGTGCTGGGGACCCCAGGAGCACCTCAGGTGTCTGGGTCACAGAGCTCCCCGGGGTCACCTGGGCTCTTGGGGTGCTGACAGGAGCCGTGCAGCAGGAGAGCCCAGAGCAGTTGGGGTGTTCCCAGCCCGGGGCACAGACACACCGTGACCCCGGGGCGGGGGTGACAGGCACCGGGCAGTGCAGCCACCAGCATTGGTGCCAGGCCGGGGCAGGGGGGACAGCGCTACCACGGGCGGGGGTCACCTTGTTGCTGGGCATGGGTGACAGGTACA
>NW_008633563.1:0-241 GCF_000691845.1 Merops nubicus | reverse complement strand
GCAGGCTTCATGAGCACCAGCTGCTCCGGGGCCTGAAGGGTGTGTGTACCCTTTGGCTATGCCACGTGTTTTGGGACTTGTACACGAACTCCTGCAGCCACAGGGTGTGGGTGAGAGTGGCTTATGGATGAGTTACCGATAGGGAAATGGGGCTGCTGTGGCCTCGCTGCAACCTGGCTGCTCTGCAAGGGAAAATTCTGCTGCTTCTTCTCAGGTTTTCCACATAAGAAAAATGGAAATT
>NW_008633562.1:2281-2626 GCF_000691845.1 Merops nubicus | reverse complement strand
GGCTGGGTGCCGCAGGGCTTGGGTCAGTGCCGGGGCAGCAGAAGTAGCCCCGAGCTCTCCCCTCCCCTCCCCTCCTCGGAGGGGTTGCACGCCTGGCTGCCTCTGTAAACCGAGCTTGGGGCTTATAGCGGGGCTTGGCCGCTTCTCTCCCCCCACACCCCCACGGGATGTTTTCCCAGTGCTCCCTGTTCAAAGGACACTCTGGTGTCCCGTTTCCCCCGGCTGCCCTGTCCCCAGCTTGGTCTCAGCTCCCTGCCAGGCTCCCCGGCAGCCCCAAGGGGTGGCAGTGGCCACTGCGATGTTGTGTGGCATGGCCCGGGTGGGAGGATGAGAATGGAGGGGACT
>NW_008633562.1:0-1964 GCF_000691845.1 Merops nubicus | reverse complement strand
GAATGACAAGGGCAATGGGCAGGAGAAATGTATATTGGCAGGGCAGGGCTGGTGGAAAGGAGGGCTGGGTGGTTGGTGCAAGGGGCTGGAGTCCCCCCCTGCCTCTGGATGAGGCTGGCACCCATCTCTTGGAGGAGATGTGAGGCTCAGAGGAGCAGGTGGGGATGCTCCGGGGATGCTCATGGGATGCTCAGGCAGACAAGAAGGTGGTTGGAGGGAGTGGAGCAGATGCAAGGAGATTTGGAGACACTGCTCAGCCCTGGATTCTGACCTGCCCATAATGCTTTCCCTTCCTGTCCCTGGTAGATTACTTCAATGGAGCCAGACTGGTGGTGGAAACCCCCAAAGACCCTGTCTACAGCTCCAGTGGGGCCAATGTCACCTTGCCTTGCCACTACCGCTTTGAGCCTGACCAGGAAGCCAAACGCAAGATCCGCATCAAGTGGTCTAAGCTGCGCGACGACTACACCAAGGAGCAGGATGTGCTGGTGGCCATTGGCAGGACCTATGTAACCTTTGGGGACTTCCACGGCCGTGCTCACATCCTCCAGACTGGCCGGCGCGAGGCCTCGTTGGTCATCAGCGATGTGCACTTGCAGGATGATGGCAAATACCGCTGCGAGGTCATTGATGGGCTGGAGGACGAGAGCGACGTGGTGGACCTCCATCTGCAAGGTGGGGGCGTGGTGGGGACCGTGTGACCCTCTGTGCTAAGCCAGTGAGCCTGGCCTTCCTGTGGCACCCCTCCTTGGGGGAGGTAGCAAGGCAGGGGGGGTTGAAGAGCCCGGCTGTGGGCTGAAAGGGGCTGGGATGCTCAGTGTGATAGAATGGTGGCGTGGGGCTGTTTGACTCTGGGGTCGCAGCAGTGAGTGAGCCCAGAGCAATCTTCCCAGCCAGAATGCTGGGGATGCTACTGTGGAGTCAGAGCTGGGGTGACCCTGTGGCTGCAGCATTTCCTGCCTCTACCCATCGGTGTTCCTGTTGTGCTGCATCGTGTGCAGCCACCCCCTCACCTCCCAGCTGTGCGTGTCCCCACACATGTTGTGATGAGCCCTGGTGACTCGTCCAACCCCTCTTGCTCACTCGCCGTGAGGGATCTGACTCATTCCTGGCTCCACTGCCAAGCTTAGAGCTGGGGAAATGTCCCCCTTTGCTGTTCCCTTGCCCACCACCTCAGTCCCTGGACCCTGCTTCCCATGGTGGCTTGTCCCCACTGGTCTCTGTGACTGTGGTCCATGGTGGTGGTGCACATGTTACTGTGGTCCATCCATTCCCATGTTGGTGGTCCAGGTGTTCCTGGGATCATGGCCCCTATGCCCCTGTGTTGCTGGTCGTTGTGTCCCTGTTCCCGTAGCCTGTGCATCCCCATGATGATGGTCTCTCCATCTCCACTGGGTGGTCTGTGTTTCCCTGGGATCACTGACCGCGTGTCTTCAGGATCCTGCTCTCTAGGACCGTGTGACGACGGTCCCTGCTCCCCCATTACCCTAGTCCGTGCATCCCTGTACGTGCCGGTGCCACCCCCGCGAGGGAGGTCCGTGTGTCCCCAGGACCGAGCCCCTGTGTCCCTGTGCCACCAGATGTCGCTGGCAACTCGCCGCTGGCGCCTGCACACCCGGAGCAGCCCCATCCCCACACGCCGGCCCTCGGGTTGTGCCACCCTGGGATGGTTCCTGGCCCAGAGCTTGAACCTGGGATGGGCTGAGGCCCCCCGCGGCTCCTGCGGGGCTGGGCTCGGGGCTCGGGGGAGCTGCCTGCGGAGCCGGCTGAGCGCCCCATCTGCCCCCAGGCATCGTGTTCCCCTACCAGCCTCCCCGCGGGCAGTACAGCCTCAACTTCCACGAAGCCGAGCGAGCGTGCCAGGAGCAGGGCGCCATCCTCGCCACCTTCAACCAGCTCTTCCAGGCCTGGAGCGAGGGGCTGGACTGGTGCAACGCGGGCTGGCTGGCCGACGGCACGGCGCA
>NW_008633561.1:0-11173 GCF_000691845.1 Merops nubicus | reverse complement strand
GTGTATGTCTAGGTGATGCAGAAGATCATTAACCATTTCCTCTTGAATTAAGGCCACATCCCCACCCCTGCCTTCCAGCTCAAGTTATGAGCTGGAATATGTTTGTTAGCTCCCATAATCCAAATCTGTAATCCTTTCCAGAATTACACACAAATATAAAGAAGCAAGAAATTGCCCAAATTTCTAATTAGAAGGTTTAACTCAATCTCTAGAAGAACACTGACAATGCTCAGTTGTAAAGTTAGCAAAATTTTCATCCTCATGCCATAAACAAAATGCAGCCATCGAAGAGTCTTCAGATTAAATCTAAATACACAACTCCTCTTTGGCAAGGATGGTTCTGCTGTTTCACATCACCAGTTAAAAGGGCAGCCTGCAACAAAGCTCTGCTGTACCCTGCAATAATACTGCTGAAGCCATGCCATAGACCTCCTTCAGCTAACACAGGTCTGCTGGTTTTGGCCTGGACAGGGGTAGTTTTCTTCACAGTAGCTAATAAGAGACTTTGTTATGGATTTGTGCTGTAAACAGTGTTGGATTATACAGGGATGTTTTCATTACTGCTGAGCAGGGCTTACACAGTGCCAAAGACTTTTTTGCTTCTCACACCACCCTACCATTGAGTAGACTGGGTGTCCACAAGAAGCTGGAAGAGACACAACTGGGACAGTAGACCCCAACTCAGCATATAATGCTGGGGAAGGAGGGTGGGGGGACATTCCTACTGATAGTGTCTCTCTTCCCAAGTCACTGTTACACGTGACGGAGCCCAGCCTTCCTGGGGATGGCTGAATATGTGCCTGACAATGGGAAATAGTGAAGGAATTCCTTACTTTGCTTGGCTTGTGTGTGTGGCTTTTGCTTTACTTATTCATTCACCTTTACCTCAACTGACAAGTTTTCTCACTTCTACCCTTTTGACTCTCTCCCCCATCCCACTGGGGGCAGTGAGCGAGTGGCTGCATGCTACAGAGCTGCTGGCTGGGGTTACATCATAGCAGCAGGTTAGCTGGCTGGCACAAACTTCATCCCTCATTCACACACCGTGTAAACTTCCAGGCTCTTGCCTTGCTGACAGCTGCAGCTGTGGAGAATCTGTTGCTGATAGACAGGATTTCTTCAGCTACACTATTACCTCGATGAAATGAAGCTCATGCCAATACTAAAACCCTGACATGAAACTAGGAGAAGTTAACCCAAACCTAGGATTTTTTTCACCCTCTTGCCAAATACACTCATCTTGATAACACCTGTCACATTTTAGTCATATGCCTGTAGAAGCTAACAGGAGGACAATATTAATACTATAAAAAATGCTAATCCTCCCTACTGCCCTCATGAAGATGGGGAGGTGGGGGAGGCACCACTGTTTGCACAGTCCATTAACATTTCCAAGACTTAAGGGCTTCCACCTACATCTCTACAGCCTGTCTTGTGTCACTGTGCAGCCTGCCCTTGGGTTCCACTTCGAAAGCTCTCATCCACAGGCTCACCGAGGTGGAGGGTGCTTCTGTCCTTTTACTCCAAAGCACGTCCCATCTCCACGGCCTTGCACTGGGGAGTCTGAAACACTGGTGTGTCTGTTAAGTCAGGATTCTGGAGGAAATTGCAATCATTCATATGTGAATAGCTTTGCTCTAGGGATTTTAGTTTATAACATTATACTAGGGAATAGGATTCTGCTTTATTCTTAGAGGAATAGTCCTGAAAGTCCCTTGTACAAAGATGATATTCCAGGATGCAGGAATGTGGGGTCTACAGAAGACCTGGCTTTTAATTCTTAAGTATAACTGAATTATTTTATCTCTTAACTCTTTTACCACTAACTCATAATTCATCCTCCTTCCTTTTCTTGCTACTCACCGCAGATTTTGCATTCCACAGGAAGTTCACAGTATTTGGCTCTACACTGGGGACAGAAGTATCCACCCACTGAAACACCTGTCTCACTGTTGTTATCCAATTGCCTGTGGTAGAGAGAGACAATTTAACACCTAAGAGATAACACCACAATAACACACAACCACAGTATAGTACATAGTTCTCACAACAAATAGTTTAAAAAGTTTCAGTAGCTTCCATGCAACAGTTCCACGTGCATGGAAGCATCAGAAAGCACTTGCTTGATAGGGTGAGATCAGCAATCATATCTTCCCAAAGAAACAAAGATTCCATTCTCCCACATACAGGATATCTTTGAAAAATAAAGTTAGGAAAGCTAGTATCTCTGCTTACAGACACACACGTACTCTGAACTGACTTTAAGAAGTACATTAGTACTTACTCTTTCAGGCAGCAGATACTGTTTCCTTCTGAAGATTCAAACTTCCCTATCATCCCTGAAAACTATGGTCCCTTTCACTGAGAAGAGCACTGGCATATTAATAAAATGAGGCCTCTATTTTAAACTTCCCTTTACAGTCACATTAGTAAACAGATAAAAAATACTTTCTTTCAGATAACACCCCTCATCCTCATCATTATCTTCACAGTGATAAAAAAAATTAAGAAATACAAGTAAAACTGGCAGTAATTACTTCAATACCTTGCAGCACACTTGTGTTCTAATCACTGCACAACACAACTAAAAGCCATTTGCTACCCTCAAAAAATTTAGACGTATATTTAAAAAACTATATTTACCAGAGGTATCTATGGCCACACATTAGATGTGCAAACGGAAATAAAATTTCTACTGAGAAGTCACAAGACGTTACTTAACTCATTTTCTTCAGGTAATTTTGCAATATTTGCACTGACAATCAGATTTTCTAAGTCTGACCAATTATTATTGACTTATTAGTTCATTGAATTCTAATCAACTCTACTTACGTCATGCTAAAAGATGGCTTTACGTCTTGATCAGATAGAGAAGCCATGGCATGCTGAGGGAAACCTGAAGACAAAAACATCCCACATTACCATTTTTAAACACACACATAAGTAATTTCAGCTTCTTACTTCAGTCGAAAAGTTTAAAGACTAGTCTAAATGTTAAGGCCTATCTCCTTCTTGTTATTGGAGGAAAAGTAATGCAGTCTTATCTGGTATCAGATTCTTCCTAAAAGTGTCTACTTATATCCAGCAACAAATCCCTCATTGTATTTCCCTCAGCTGAAAAAAACTCTTCTCATGGACTTCATATTAACTGAAGCTCACTGGAACCCCATTTTTGAACAACAGCTAAAAACAATGTCCAATGGTAGGCAAGTAGAGAAAGAGCACTACACCAATGTTCACTTGAACAACGGCTTCTAATTGAGAAAATATTGTTCAGTACTTATTTATTTATTTATCTAATTAAGGGGAAAGTGTATCCCAGGGCCATATAAGACAGATGAGACTATTACAGAGGCTGCAACAAACACCATTCTTTGTACCACTACTGTTTACAGCTCAGGTCAACTGGGCAGTCAATTTTCTGACCGCTGCTCAGGCTTTACCCGTAGCAAGTAAATCTCTTCAGTATTTATATCTACACATAGACATACATATGCTCTTATCTGTGAAAACAGGTGGATGAAAGTGAAAAATCAATTTGTGGTGTAAGAGTTCCTATTCGGGTTTAACTGCATTTTAACTGCATTATTCTGGCTTAAATTTACTGAGACATACATCAGGAAAAGGTACTTAATCCATCTGCTAATGAAACACTAGAACAGTGCTCCCAACAACCATGTACTACATGGCTGAACAGATGGTTCTTACAGTTAATTAAGCTTATAATAGTTGCCTTTTGCATGGAAAAAATGAGAAACAAAATAATTTTCCATTCTTCATTTCTACATACTACATTTGTACCAGTTTCTGTACAAGGAATATCATTTCACTTTGCTTCCAGCTGGAGCTGAGTCATTCATCTGATTGGTTTTAATTCTTAACTTTATTTAAAAGCTGACTACTTTGAAGGAATGGCATCTACTTAGCAAAAAAGAAGTTAAAATAATTTTTTAAAAAGTGCCACGGCTTTATTATTCTTCTTAAAACCTGTATGGCTTTAACAAAGAAGATGCATAGAAAGAAAAAGACAAGAGTTGCAGATCTTGTGCTAGGACATTAACAAAACCATATCCTACCCATTCGAATAAGTGAGCACTCAGAATTTGGACTGGCAGGCGGAGGACTAACATGATGTGTCAGCAGTTCCTTGTAATGACTTTCATCTAAAATAACATGGTACGTTCCTGCCACAAAGAAAGAAATGCCTTACTCTCAAATTATGAGCATATAAGAATACAAACATATTCTCCAAATGACAGAAAACAACTTAGAGTTAAAAAAAAAATAAAAATTAGCCAATGCTGTTCCTAAAAACCAGTCCTGTTAATGCTACTGAAAATGACAAATTTTAAAATCAGTAACATCAGAATGTTTAACCACCTATGGAGGCCCATAGCTTTTTTGCCAAAATGACACCGTAGTAATGATATTTGAAGAATTACACCACTGTAGTAATTGGTATTAACATGTTACACTAATTAAGTTACACAACACATAGCTTTGTGTGTGGAACACTAGGTTTTAAAGTATGTCTAGTTCTTGTCTTTAGAGATGCAGCTACCAGCTAACAACAAACTCACTAAATATTGTGCATTTTGTAGATTTGGGGAACCCTTACATTTCCTGCCAGCAAAATAGAATCCTTAAATCTTAAGGAGTAAGATTTAATCCTTAAATATAAAAATGCATTCATGAACATATGACAAATGAGTGACTTAATTTTGATTTTAAACTTGCATCAATAGTGTAACTACTGAACTTGAGATACATACCACCAGTTTCTCGGGCAAGTACTGTACAAACTTCAACTTCTGCGCTTAGGCCGATGACAGATACTCTGATCTTAACTGCTTTTAAACTCTTCATATGGAAAACAAAAAAAGCATACTCAAATTGATATGCAGAAGAGAGAAGAGTGAAAAGGTGCAAAGTTTTAAATGAAAATTAATTGGTGATGACACTGCAACTGCCTGGTTTTCATCTAATCACTTGGATGTTCAATGCAGTAGTCAGACTTCACTCCTGTACCTTAATTAGATCATAGATGTTGGCTGGATCACATGTTGTCAGGCTGCTGAAGACTACCAGAACCTCTCTGCTTGTATGTCCCGGCATGTGCCTAAAGAAAGCAGACAGTTAGTGCACTTCTGCACACTAAGCTGTTGGTATTGTAAAGTTTCCAAGGACCTTAACACACTAAAGTCAGAACACAAGATGATATGAAGACCCTGACAAATTATAGAACTGGGGCAAGATCCATATCTGAACACCAGATTTTCGCTTTCCAAAAGTATCCAAAAAAACTTTCCAGTATCCAAACCACAGTATTTGAGTGTGTGTAGTTGTTCTATGACTGCTTGCTCTTATGCATAGGTTATGCATACACCTTACCTGCACTCTCACAGGTGAAATTCACCTTCTAACTAGCAACACTGCAGCAAGTGTTTCTGACTTCTTAAAATAAAAATGTCTAGTCAGCTGAGAGGTGTAATTCCATTACTTTAAGTACTGTCTTTTACTTATTAAGGGAAAACTCTCTTCCAACTAGTCCTTCTAATAATTTCTTATGAAACTGACTACTGGCTTTGATCTATCAGTATTTCTAGCTACGATTATTCTTAAAAGTCTTCCACAAACATTTTTCACACCTCAAAAATTTACATAGCAAAGAAGTTTTTTAATCTGTCCTACCCTAAAACATATCTTTCTGAAGTATGCCAAAACTCCCACCAGATTACTGTGATTCAGTGCTGGTTTTTTCCCCTGTTTTCTTATCATTATTAACCCCTAACTCTGCCCTCTCTCATACCTTAGCCCTCTAGTGCAAAATAATTGCAAGGTCTTTCAAGAACATATTAAAACACAACAAAATATCATCAATTTAGTTTTAAAATATTGGTGCTTTCTGTATGTAGTATACCTCTGAAAAGAAGCATCTTGTATTAGAAAATTATTTTCTGCACTACTAGCATATTTAACTTCTTAACAGTTTGTACTGTAAAGTGACAAAAATCTGCCTTTTAAAGGCTCAAGTCAGCATGATGCTTGTAAAAAATACTGGCCCTGCCCCTCCAAAATCTCACAATCAGCTTTGTACCAATTACGGGAAACAAAGGAAAAAAAAACCAACCACCTCCATGTATATACTAACTTTAAGGTCTGCATGGCCAAATTTAGGGAATTATATAGAGATGGCTCTCCAGTGCAGTTCATATCCACTGCTTTCTTCAGAGCAGTTATGTGCTTTTTTGAGTTACCTGTAAGTGAAACAAACGATTCACCTAAAACACATATTTAAATATTTCAACTATTTTGACTTGTTATTTAACGAAATGCACTTGTACAACAACAGTTGGCAAACTGTGACTTGTAACTCCACATTTCTTCTTAGAAACTGGCATCTTGATCATATTGTAGAAAACAATAAACCAATACAATAACAGAACAGCATTTACTCTGTGGGCACTCAGTTGTTAGAAACTTTCAGGTAACTTGCAATAACTTATCTTTTAAATTAAAAATACAATGTTAACACTACTACACTTGCAGCAGCATCTTTCAGGTAGAACTTGTAACATCAACACAACAAATGAGAACATCTCTAATTTAAAAAAAAAATACTACCTCCCTACCTGAAAGTTCTGTCATTTTTTCAGCTCTTTTATTCTTGGTTACAATTAAGCCAATCTAGAGAAGGAAAAAAAAAGGCAAAGCTTTTCTTAGCAAGTTTAAAAATAAATTGATTAACATTTTAGCTATATTTTGCCTAACACATTTTTATGGATCTGAATTACTTAACTATGCAAGTTTCCTTGTAAGTGTAACAACAGCAGCACAATGCTACCCATGATTTAACATACATTGCTGTATTTCCAGTACTTTTGCCACAACGTACAAAAAGAAATCTTCTAAAATCCTAAATGCCTGAAAAAAAATAAAATCGAGTCTTCAGTGTTGGAATCTGTGTTTATAAAAAAGAGAGCAGATGGTTTCTTATTTTCATTAGTTCAGATGGAAAGAGTTTTATCAGACTGATAAGGAAGGGATGGGAAGGAACACAGCATTTGAGAACAGTTTATGAGACACTGTTAAAACGAAATCTAACTTTTAAAATAGTTTTCACTTGTTTCTTGCATGGTTATACATACCTGACTAATAGGATTTTGGTCAAAGTATTCTTCAACAAAATATTCCAACAACTATAAAGAAAGGTTAAGACCATTAGGAACTAAATACAGTTTTATTCTGCATTCATTAAGTGGTACTTGCAAAACATCCAGTATCATTAAAAAAAAAAAAAACAAAACAATCAAAGAAACAGCTGGAAAAAAAAAAAAAAAAAGGGGAATGAGCTCTTCCTTTCCATTCTCCTCTCACCCCATGCCCTTCCACTCTTCTCCTTCCTCCTGTGTCACCCATGCAATGTGAATTTTGGAAACTAGCTGCCCCTCATTTTATTCAATTCATGTGTTAAAGTACAAGATTACTGTTGGTCTAAATGGGGATTTATGGTACACCAAAAAGCACTAATCGGTATAAAATCATCAAAACCCAGGATTCCAATGCTTAGTGTTGTTAAAGGAGACCACACAACACAGGACACATGGCTTAAGTTCTCCACAGTCCAAAGCACCAACCCAATTCAACTCCCCTCCAGCACTCACTCAAACCAGAATTTGTCCAAACCCAACTGTAGGTAAAAAAAAATTGAGGTGTGTAAGGAAAGCATGTTATGCTTTTATGGGCAAAACTAATTAAAGCTTGATTTCCACATAGCTTTCATAATGTGTCTTTCTACAATATGTCCTTATAATGTTTTTTTTATGTAAAGAAGTACTCATGCAAGGCAAACTAATGTCACACAGATTTTACTATTCAAAAACCAGGAAAATTACAGACTAGCAACTGAAACAAGGGGAAAAAAAGTAGGGGTAAGAGGAGAGATGGGGCTAGGCACACAATCTAGTCACAGGAGACTGCCATTCAAGCATTCATTCAATGCAAAATGGAACTGGTTTACAGAGAAACAGTGGATTAATAAGAGAAAACTTTCAAGTGCAGAAATACCTTCAAAGTGCAAGTAAGTCTGTTCGGCTTTAAATCCTGGTCCTCCATAGTTCTTGATCCATCAATAACCACATACAGGTGGCGCATCTGCAGTTTCAGCACAAGTGATAATCACTCACAAAACAGGAATTTAAACAAAACATTCAGTATTCCCTTTACTCCAGAAAAAAACTACTCCCTCCTTCCAGCAGGGAAAACTCAGCTATGCAATCAACAGCAGTGAAAAAGTAACACATTTTTCCCACTTTTCCCTCAAACTGAAGAAAAAAGGCTACCTTGAAATATGTACACTGTTCCCTCACTATAAGCTACAAAAGATGCACAGGTTGCACCTTCACCTCTTCATCTGAAGAGCTCAGCATTGCATGAAGTCACATTGTTATTTACAGCTTATTTAAACTGTGCTTGTTCTTCACATCCAGTTGGCAGTGTGACCCGAGTGCTACTGCAAACCACAACCTGATACCACAAACGTGCCAAGCTGCAAACGTGCGGGGTTAGCTAATGTGGCACACAGCTACAAGGGCAGGAAGGAGGATCTGGGGACCTACAGGCCTGTCAGCCTGACCTCGGTGCTGTGGAAGGTTATGGAGCAGACCATCTTGAGTGATATCACACAGCACATACAGCACAAGCAGGTGATCAGGCCCCATCAGCACAGGTTTATGCAGGGCAGGTCCTGCTTCACAAATCTGATCTCCTGCTATGACAAGATGACTCAGCGCACGAGGGAAAAGCTCTGGATGTCATCTGCGTGGACTTCAGTAAAGCCTTTGACACCATTTCCCACAGCATCCCCCTGGAGAAACTGGCTGCTCGTGGCTTGGATGGGTGCACACTTTGCTGGGTAAACCACTGGCTGGATGTCCAGGCCCAGAGTGGTGGTGAGTGGAGCCAAATCCCAGCGGGGTCCCCAGGGCTCAGTACCGGGGCCTGCTCTGCAATGTTGTTATTGATCTGGGTGAGGGGATTGAGGGCACCCACAGTGAGTTTGCGGATGATACCAAATTAGGCAGGTGTGTTGACCTGCTTGAGGGCACAGAGGGTCTTCATAGGGGTCTGGACAGGCTGGATCCAGGGACTGAGACCAATGGGATGAGGTGCAGCAAGGCCAAGTACTGGGTCCTGCCCTTGGGTCACAGTAACCCCATGCACAGCTCCAGACCTGGGGAGGAGTAGCTGGAAACTGCCCGGCAGAAAGGGACCTGGGGGTGCTGGTCAAGAGTTGCCTGAACATAAGCTAGCAGTGTGGCCAGGTGGCCAAAAAGGCCAACGGCATCCTGGCTTTTATCAGAAACAGTGTGGCCAGGAGGACTAGGGCAGGGATCATCCCCCTGTACTCAGCACTGATGAGGCCACACCCTGAACACTGGGTTCACTTTTGGGCCCTTCACTGTAGGAAGGGTATTGAGGTGCTGAAGTGTGTCCAAAGAAGGGCAACAAAGCTGGTGAAGGGTCTCGAGAACAAGTCTTGTGAGAGGTGGCTGAGGAACTGGGGTTGTTTAATCTGGAGAAAAGGAGGCTCAGGAGAGACCTTCTTGCTCTGTACAACTACCTGAGAGGAAGTTTGAACCAGGTGGGGGTTGGTCTCTGCTCCCATGAACAAGGAATACGATGAGAAGAAACAGCCTCAAGCTGCACCAGTGAGGTTTAGGTTGGATACCAGGAAAAAATTTCTCCACTGAAAGGGTTGTCAAACCCTGGAACAGACTGTGCAGGGAAGTGGTGGAGTCACCATCCCTGGAGAGATTTGAAAGGTGTGAAGATGAGGTGCTGAGGAACATGGCTTAGTGGTGACCAGGCAGTGCTGGGCTAATGGTTATACTTAGTGATATTAAAGGTCTCTTCCAACCAAAATTATTCCCTGTTTCTACGAATCTTTTCCACCTCTCAATACTTGTGCTTCACATCCCACGCCAATGAACAAAGTAAGTTTTAAAACCCCAAAAACACCTGGTAGAAAAACAAAAGCTTTGGTTTCACGCACATCAAGTCAGCAGAAGCATAGTTCAGATCAGACGTACCACCCCTGGCCAAGAAGTTTTGGACTCAGGGCAGACAAGGCTTAAGATGTTAACGTACCATTCCAAGTCTAACTTGTCCATGCTGCTCATGAAGTCTAGGAAAACACAAAAAGATTTAAGTAAGATGAATAGAAAAGAATGGTTCCTAAAATGAAAATCCAGAACCAACCCAACAGTAGACCTCTGGCAAATGTGAAGGAGTAAGAAACCACAGACACTTACTTACACTGAAAAAAGCCAGACAATTCAATTACAAACAGATTTCACGCCTCTCAGAAAACAAACAAACACTATCTCTTACTACCTGTTTTAATAAAATGGTAAAATTTTATCTAGATTTGAATGTTTCAACATAAGCTGAAATAAAACTAATCTAGATTTTATCTGGCACTTTTCTGGACACTTTTAAACAGAAATCCAGTGCCACGATACCAAAACTGATTTTGAAGTGTGATTTGTATGTTAACAAAATGTTGGAGGACTTTGTCTGGGCAGTGCAGACTGCAGTTGTGTTTTACCAGATGGAGACCCCACCTCCACAGGCAGCATACAGCTGGGGCATTCAGCCTGCACACACCCAGATCACACAGATTTAATCACACAAATTAAAAAATAAAAAACTTGAGTGTTGGCTTTGGGGTTTGTTTGTTTGTTTCTGGCAGTACCGGCCAGCAGCAGGCAATAAGCATGCATCGCGGGCGCTGAAGGGGTCAGGGCACAAGCATACACCGGTGTGCTGACACGCTTGCTCAGCCTAGAGGGCCCGTTTCCAGACCGATGAAGCTGTCACAGCTGACCAAGCCGGGCGGGCCAGCGGACACGTGGTACCTTTTCCTCTTGGCCTTGAACAGAATGTCCTCGATGGTCGCTTTCAGCGAGCCAGACTCATCCTCCTTCAGAATCTCCCTACACAAAACAGACCGTTACTGAGCAGGAGGGAGGTTTTCCCTCGTCCTTCACCCACGGGGAGGGAGGGGAGAGGAACCCCCACCATGTTCTCTCGTAGCCTCCTTCCCAGCGCTTAGTCCGCTCGGGTTCGTCGTCCATGTCCGCGGCGCGCTCCGTGGCTGCGGCGGGCGGGC
>NW_008633560.1:0-8769 GCF_000691845.1 Merops nubicus | reverse complement strand
AGGCAGACACAGACCAGTCACTGCTCTAAGGCAGAGCTGGTGCTCAGCAGATCCCCTGGTGCTCAGCTGGGGAGGTGGAGCTGAGCTCTCCCTGTCCCCCCTTCACCCTGCCACCCTTGTTCTGCTGGGGGCAGGGGGGACAGGGACCTGCTCTTGGTGATGGTGCTGCAGTCACTGTTCAAACACCCCTGCAGGCAGCAGCCCGAGGAAGAGGATGGAGGAGGCTGGGCTGGCTCAGGGGTTGGCTGCTTCATCTGTTCATCAACTCCATAAACCCCTTTGGGGTTAGAAGTGTAATAAAATACTGGAGGCCAAGCCCACGCTGCCCCTTTGCACTTTCCACCCTTCCAGTCATTTTATCCTGAGCCTTCCCAGAAAATCACCTCCCTTTGGCCTGACCTTGTGAGGTGACAGCTCCCTTCAGCCTGGCAAAATGAAGCTGATTTGTCCCCCCTCGTGTTGCTGCCTTTGCTTTCCCTGTGCTCCTCCAATCTGTTTGCTTCAAGCTCAGGGCTCCCTAATTGGGTTCGGATGGAGACAAACCTCATGATTAAAACCCAGCCGTGAGCCCGTCCAGGGACCCTGAAATTGCAAACTCAATCTTTCTGATGGATTTAATTCGGGGATCTGCTCTGTCACCCTTGTGTTGGGTGCAACAGCATCTCCCACCCCTCCTGCCCCCTCCTTCTCTCACTCCTCCTGGCAATCTCCTCCTTGCTTAAAAATATTCAGTGAGGCTCCATCAAAGTGAATATTGAGACTTGTGTTATTGTTGCCAGGGGTGACATTAGATGAGAATTATATGAAACAATAAGGGCACTGGAGTATAATCCATTTGACATTTGGAACATGTTCCCAGTGCTCCGTGCTCCTCGAAACATTCACACAACAGAACTGTCTTCGTTTTCATCACAATATCTGTGTGCATGAGTAGATCTGTCTCTCTTTTATTTCTCTGTCTGGTCATTCTCTGCAAAGCCAACAAAAAGGAGAAAAAAAACCCTCCCTTCTGGGGCTGCTGCCCTGGCCAAGTACCAGATCTGCTTGTTGATACCCAGAGGATAAGGTGGGCTCTGGGTATATTGCAAATTTACCTGGGAAATATAAAAATTGGACAATATATATAGAAGATATAAAAAATGAGGCTGCTCCAGACATTGGACCAGTGATGTTCCTCTTCTGCAAAGCCATCAACCCCCCTGCACGTCCTGGGACAAGGTTTGAAATATTGGGACAGCCTGGGAAGTAAAGCCCACATGAAGCAGTTTTAGTTCAGAACTGCACCAGAATGTCACCAGACAGTGACAAGGGTCTGTGACAGCTCAGCTCCTGCTCTCCTTCCTCTGGCCAGCTCACCTCGGGTCCCAGGGCATGAATAGAACATGGACCTGCAAAGGTGGCCTCACAGGGCTCAGCGTGGCACAAGCCCAGTGCTGGGACCTCTCCCTCTCTGCAGCACGGCCAGAGTTTGCTGCCACAAACACATGAAGTAAAACCTGAGTTCCTCTGAACTTCCAAAGACTTCAGCAAATGTCTTCAGCTTCACGGCCATCTAGGATGGAATTATTTCAGACTATGATTCTCGTTTGCATCCCCATTCTCCCAGGAATTTATGTTGGAGCCAGAGCAGGTCAGGGAGCCTTGTTCCCACTGGGGGATGGTGATGTGGACACCAAGCCTTGTTCCTTCCTACCATCCACCTTAACTGTTGCTCTTTCTCCAACATTACATCCAAAGAGTGACATTTCTAGGAATAAAACCTAACCTTTATTTAGGAATAAAACCTCCTTAAAAGCATCATCACTGAGTTCAGCTGGTTCCAACCTGTGGCCAGCGAGTCAGCTCAATTATCCCTGGATCCACAGACGACAGGAACAGACTCACCAGCACACCCACCAAAGCTCCTCCTTCACAAACCCCACAGCCATATCCCGATTAATTATCTCAATTACGGCCTCAACAGGATCATCTCGTTTGCTCTCTGGATTCCCTGTGCACGGAATCTTTCCACCCTCTGCCATCTGCTCAGCCCCTGCCCGAGGCACTCGTGGGCAGCTCAGCTCTTAATTCCTTGTGACCACTGAGCAGTTGAGCTGTGAAATGACCCTGGATCACTTGTCATCTGGAAAACGTGGCATCTTAAAGAGGGGGAAATACAGACTATGCAGCACGGGCTGGGTTTTGCAGAGGTTTTAAAGTTACTGGTAATTTTGCTGAGAACTGTCAGCTCTCAGTACTTGGCATGTTTGAGTGGAAGAAATAGCTGGGGAAAGTCAGAGCAGGCAAATTGACATTCCAAGATCACAACAGCAAAGTCTTCAGCATAACTGCATTAAAAATGTGTCTATCCCATGTAATATCTGAGCTTTATGTTATTTTCACTTGAGAAATCATTACCTTGCTCCCCAAGCTGCATGTTGTGGATTATTTCCTACGAGAACGGTCCATCTAGGCTGGAGATTCAGCCTGGGTGTGTTTAAAGTTTCCTGAAGGTTCATGAACTTTTCTGGAGTGTCTGGGCTGATTTTTGGGGCTGATGTGAACACAGGTGAGACTCAATAGCCTCTGCCTGAGGTTCTGGGCTTGCTATTGCTCAAATCTCCAAGTGAAGCTTACAGAACATGAACCCTCCTAAACTGCCAGTCAATCCAAGGTTTGTAAAAGTTTTTGTGAAATGAAGCAGCAAGAGATCCCACACGGACTGTCCCTGCACTGATGGTGCTCCCATCCTCAAAGACAGCAGTGGAAGGGATTTTGCTGCAGGTTCCCATCACTGAAGGACTGGAAACCACAGCCTCAGTTATTCAGGCTGTGTTTTAGCTTGCTGCAAATGTTGGTTTACATGTGGCTGGGGAACTGTGGTCCCTGCTTCCCTCCCCCAGGAGCATTGGCTGCTGTGGTCCCTGTGACCAAGTCTGGCTGCATCCACACAGGCATTGATTTCTGGGTTGTTTCTGACCAAGAAGGAGAAGATCCATCTGACCTGGTTTACGAATGAATTCCCACGCAGGCTAACAAGAAAATGAAAGTTGCTTAGTTGGCAAAAGTGTTTATATAAAGAACACCATGGCAAAATAAAAACCCCATCAAAAGGATTAACACTTTCTGTTTTGGAAACCACACATGACAACATGAAAATGTTGGAAGTGTCCTCCCAGTCTGGAGATAGGCTGATGTGGCTCCTTATTATAGAACCTTGGGGTTGGAAGGGACCTCCAAAGGTCATCTGGTCCAACCCCCCTGCTATAAGCAGGGACATGTACAACTAGATCAAGCTGCTCAGAGCCTCATCCAGCCTGATCTTGAATGTCCCCAGGGATGGGGCCTCCACCACCTCTCTGGGCAACCTATTCCAGTGGTCTCACCCTCATTTTAAGGAACTTTTTCCTAATATCTAACCTAAATCTCCCCTTTTCAAGCTTAAAGCTATTACCCCTTGTAATAGTTCTTGTAAACCCTGTAAATAGAACTTTTTCCTATGAACAGTCCCAGCATGACAAATCAGTGCTGCTCCAAGGTAGAAGTCAGAACTGTCTTCTTCTGCTCAGAGCCACAGGCTCCACTGGCTTCCCTGGTTTTCTTACACCTGAGCCCTTTTCATCCTGAGTGATGCTAAAAGACATTAAGTTCTCACCTTACTGATGCACCATATTGGCAGAAAACATTTCAAGGCATCCATTGCACTTCTCTCTACCCAAAAGGATGCTGAAGGGGTCTAGAGCCAGGTTCAACCTTCAACCTCCCAGTCCCTGGGCAGCTGCCTGGGTGCTGCCCTCCACCCAGCTGAGCTGACAGCCAGAGCACCAACAGAGAGAAGATTCTCCCAGCAGAACATGCACGTTGAGCTTTCTACACAGAAATGACTCCAGAAGATATAGGGCAGGGCAAAGGTTGGCCTTCTAAGGTGAGATCAGCAGGATCTTCTTCCAGCCCTGCCAGCCCTTACACAAGGTCCTCGTCCTGAAACCTTTGTACTGTCCTTCTAACTAAGTATGAAGATAATTAAATTTTGCAGTGTGGTTACACCTCAGTAAATATTGCCTATAAAAATCAATTGGCATTTACTGTACTTAATGTATAATAACGATTCTTATAAATCTAAATTATCCTTATAAATCTAAATTAAATGCCTAGGTTTAAATGTATTTAGGACATTTAATTAATAAAGTGTTACCAAATAACCATTACTAATCTGTTTACTTCAAGCCTGATTTCCATTTCCAAAGGATTTATTTCTCAGCGGTGTGTGTGGGAGGGTAAAAATGAAAGTATGTGAAAGGGTTTTAAAAAGCTGCTGCAGGTACCAGAAATATTCAGAGATTGCCCAGGAAATTCCCTCATCTTTTCCCCCGTGGAGCAATGCTGGTGTGCTGGAACCAGGACTCTTCAAATGAAAAGGTCCATTTTGAACCATCTCTAATTTGAAGTGTTCAAAAAGTTTTGCAGTCTGAAACATCCTGTTTCGACATTCTCCTAATTAAAACCTCTGGTTTTCCATTTGGGCTGATTTTCCAATTAAAAATCTAACTTAACTTACACAGAGTGAAAACAATTAAGGATGAAAAGGTCAAAATCAAGAAAACCCTGATCTAAATAAACCTTTTAGATGAGACAAACACTACATGGACTACCCACTTGTGAAAAACACAGATTTTTACTTATTTCCCTGGAATTTGTCTTGAACTTGACCTTTGCTGAGGTTTAAGGGGCAAACTGGCCCAAGGAGGACTGAACTTGGGGTTATGTCCTTTAAGTACAGCTGGGCTCAGCTGGTTTAGGCTGAAAAAACCCAGATTCTGGTAAACTCTGAATATGTCACGAGCTAGTGCTGAGTTCACTCACTGCAGCTTTCCAGCCCCTTCCCACTCTTCAGATCCCTTAATGAAAACATTGTGATTTTGTTTTTTAATTTTGAAGTGGGATTTTATTCCTCAGTGTCTTTTGAGCCTACTGCACAACAAAGACCTCACAATCTCCCCCAAATGAAGCAAAGGTTTTGTTCAAGCCGGAATAATTTCTTACTCCATTTCTTTGGCCTAAAAAGCTGGAGAAAACACAATTCTTATGAAATCACCTCCCAGATATTTTGTGTTAGCCACCAAATGCAACAGCCCAGCCAGCTCTGCTCCACAGCACCCAACTGGACTTGACCCAGTGGATTATTCTTTCCTCCCACCATAATTAACAACCCCAGACTCAGCTCACAAAGAGCCAGAGGGTCAAATTCAGCGAGTGCAGCACGGTGCAATTCTGTTGAACCAAACACTAGATCAAACCCAGTGATTAATTTAGCTAAAAACGTATCATTATGAGCAATAAAAAAATTTCTTTTTCTGCTGCTGGAAACTGGCTGCGAGTGTTTTCCTGGTAGAGCAGCAACACCTGCCAGCATGCAAGCCTAGCAGCTCTCCTAGCCCAGTCCAAATTGCCTCAAATCATTAATCTTCAACCTATTCTGTGCCCCTAAGGTAGAAATGGATGGTCACAGTCCAGCCATGGGAGGGGAGGTTGTGGTATGAGGCTGAGCTCTTGGTACCCTCCTCGGTAGGTCAAGCAGATAAGTCCAAGTACTTTAAATCCACTCCTTTGCACAGGGTGTAAAGCAAGGTGTGTGTATTAACTAAGCCAAGGTTGAAGGTTAGAGCCTGGTCTAGTTGAGAGGTGTCCCTGCCCATGGCAAGAGGTTGGATGAGATGATCTCTAGGGGCCCTTCCAACCTTGGCCATCCTCTGATTCTATTCCCACACACCCCCAGTGCCATCTCAGCCCCCAGCCCAGCTCTCTGCAACGTGTACCAGGGTGAGCTTCAGTT
The DNA here is from genome assembly GCF_000691845.1 of Merops nubicus. NCBI lineage: Eukaryota > Metazoa > Chordata > Aves > Coraciiformes > Meropidae > Merops > Merops nubicus. The sequence continues at coordinate 2,957 of NW_008633560.1, read as the reverse complement.
TCCCTTCAACACTTAAGCCTCAAATCCAAAGCCACAGCCCCGAGGCCACAGTTCCCTTCACTGAGCCACTCCTGGCAGAGATGCAGGAGACGTCCAGGTCCCAAAGGGCATTTTTAGCCCCTGTTAAGTTCACCATGGAAGAGGGCTACAAAGGAAAGCACCTTCTAGGAAGCTGAGGGATTTTACAGGCTGTCTGTCTTTCTCCACTTGATTCAGACTGAGTTTGGCAGATGGAAACAAGCCCAGTCCTAAAGAGAGAAAGAGGTTGAGAAACTATTTGGAAAGGGAGCCTGGCATCTCTGCCTTAACAGCTGCTCATCTCATGGAGTGACATCTGACTTCATCTAACTAGTTTGACCATCTCTCTGGGTTTTTTTTTTTCTGTTTGGGATAATTTATTTGTTTTCATGCTAAGTTGTATTGCTTATTGATTTTCCAAGTCGTTCTGAACCTGTGTCAGTTTTGATCTGCTCAAAGTAATAGAAGCTATCTGAGGAAGATACAGCGTGTAAAATCCTATTGCCAGCCAGACCAAAAATCCACAAACCCTGTTAATTACTGTGATTCCAACCCCCTCGGATGACAAATCCACACCTATTGTCTCTCCCCTGCACCACACAATCCCTGCTGTAAAGAACTCATGCAATGACTTCCCAGTGAGCAATGACTTGTGGTAACTGTTCCCAGGAATCCTGCCCTGGGAGCCCTGCACCTCTGTGCAAGGCAGCCCATGTGGTTTCCACTGGAGATGCTGGAGTTCACCCACCATGGCCTGTCCTCCATGGCAGAGGAGATGTCCCTCACTTGAGACAGCCTCCAGTGACTCTCTCCAGTAGTTCCATGTCTCTTGAACTGGGGAGCCCAGAACTGGACTCAATGCCCCACAGGTGGCCTCACTGGGGCAGAGCACAGCAGGAGGAGAACCCCCCTCAACCTGCTGGCCACACTCTTCTGAATGCACCCCATGACACCACTGGCCTTCTTGGCCATGAGAGCACATTGCTGGGCACCTTGTTGTCCCCCAGGACTCCCAGGTCCTTCTCTGCAGAGCTGCTTCCCAGCAGGTCCCCCCTCCCCTGTCCTGGTGCAGGGGGTTATTCCTCCCCAGGGGCAGGACCCTACACTTGCCCTGGTTGAACTTGATGAGGGTCCTATCTGCCCAGCTCTCCAGCCTGTCCAGGTCTCATGAATGGCAATGTAGACCTAGTGTGCAGCCACTGCTCCCAGGTTGGTATCACCAGCAAACATTCTGAGGGTCCACCCTGTCCTTTCTTCCAGGTCATTGATGAGTGTGCTGAACTCAGAGGTTACTCACTGCTCCATCTCCTCTCTCTTCTCCTTCTCTCAATGCAGGGCAGAATCCTATTTTCCTTCTCACCCACGTGAAGGGGCAGGTCCTGGGTGGAGCTCCAAAACCCTGCCTGGCACTGAGCATCCCCCCCTGACGTGCTGGAGCTGCACTGGTGTGGGTCTGGAGGAGGAACAGGAGGAAGGGAAGGGTTCCTCAATTTAGAAAGTAATAATGCAGCTTAATTGCACCAGCAGCTGGCAGTGCTGCTGAGTGAGGTGAGGCCTAATTATGGCATTGGCAGCTGTCCACTCTGCTGAGCATGGTGATGGGAGAAGAGAAGACTCTTTCCAGCAGACAGGATGGGAGAGGGTAGGGTGGGAGTCCACCCCCACCCATGGCTGGGGTGGCTGAGAATGGAGAGGGGAGGCAGATGTTGCTCAAAAGCATCAAGTGGGACTTGGCTTTACCTCCAAATGGAGTGGTGTTCAAGGAGACAGCTCTCCTAGGTGCTCCTGAAAGGAGTGAGGGGACAAAAGACATGCAAGGAAGTGGATTTGTGAATGGAGGTCAACCTGGGACAACTCTGGAAGAAAGGTGAGGAACTGGGGAGCTGAGACCAGCCAGCCACATCCCAATTTGAGGTTTCTGACCTTCCTGAAGCCCTTCCACCTGCAGCCAGCTTCTCCTCCCAGCAGTTCATGTTTCCAGCTCCCAAGGTGTCCAGGTTACCTTCTGGCTGCTGAAGGCCCCTGCTGGGCTATGACCTTGGGGACTTCTGCTTAGCAAAGACTAATGCACAGAGTTTAACACAGGCAGTTTCACCTCCCTTTCTGCTTTTATCCTCTTCCAGCACTTTGCAGGGGAAAGGCAAATGTCACAGGGATGGTTTGGGTTTCCAGAACAAGAACTGAGCTTGATTTTCATCAGCACTAAGTTCCCTTCCCACCATTTAGGTTATGGAAAAGGTCCTGAAAAGAAGATGAAAATATTTTACATCTGCTTTAAAGCTCCTTCACGCTGTCAGAGGATTGCAAAAGAGTTTCCACCTAACTGCAAAGAAAACTCTTCATTCTCCCATTTCTCAGCTCACCACCAGGCAATGGTGCTGAAATGGTTGATTAGCTGACATCCAGCACTTCAGTGTTACAAGTCTTCATTATTTATTTCTTGGACAGAGAATTACCACTACGTGTTATTTTTATTTTACACAAGCAGCTTCTGAAAGTCCTTAAAAAGCTTTTGATCACGGGGGTACAGTGGTGCTGACAGAACACAGGAGAGTTTTTGCTGGGGAAAGCCATCATTAATTATCAGACTGTAAGTAGCACTGATAGTGCAAGCATTTGATTTTGATTTAATGTCTAAATAAGCCCGCTTACAATGGCAAAGTGCTTCTTGTTTAATTGAAAAGCTCTAAGTTTTCTCTCTCCCCCTTCTTGCTTTTCATTCTGGCCACGATCCAGGTGTAGAAATAGAAAGAAACACGAACAGAATGCAAAAAGTCAGCGTGAAAAAGCGTCGGAGCCACAGGAGCCTGCTGAGCCTTCTGCCAGCAGCACTGCGGAGCTGTCTGCACCACCTTGCCTCTTCAAGGCTGCCCTTGCCCTTCAGCTGGCCTGCCATCCTAGCCTGGTGCCTGTCTGTCCATCCATCCATCTATCCATCC
>NW_008633559.1:46246-70570 GCF_000691845.1 Merops nubicus | reverse complement strand
CAACCGGCCGGGCGGTGCTGCCGGCCGCGCTGGTGGTCATGCTGTCGCCTTCACTTATTTTCTTTTTGAGGGAGGGGGTAAGAAAAGTTTTGAGTCTTTCCTGTTGCTGTGTGCAAGCGCTGAGAGAAGAGGGGAGACACTGGAGCGGAGCTAGCTTCTCTGGTCCATAAGCACATCAGCAGGGAAAGAAAAAGAGGGAAAAAAAAAAGAAAGAAAAAAATATTTTCAAAGGCGTTTAAGTTTGTTTGTTTGGTTTTTTTAAGTTCTATCTATCTTTGGTGTAACTTGTGCTGGAAATATGTAGAGTTGCTTTTGTGCAGGGTCAGCCTGCATCTCACAGCTCAAATACAGAATGACTCTATGATTTTCATTAAGAAAAACCCCAGTGGTTTCCCACACGTTCCTCAAATGCAACAGAGGGAAATTCGGGTCTTGACATTTCTTCATGAAGTTAATCAAAGCTTGGAGTTATTGGCCGCTCAGCCAGGGGAACGCTTGGTTTGCGTTTCCTGCGGTGTCAGTGTGTGAGAGCACTGTCTACTGTAAATCCCTCACAGCCCAGCATTTTCCGTACAGCATTGCGACAGTTAGCAGTTAAGATTACTACCGGTTTAATAGTAGGGAAAAAAAAAGTCCAAATCTGTTTTTGTGGCTTGTTTACTCAGCGTGTGCAAAAGCACGTTGCAGGCAGACAGGCAGGCAGGGTTTTATTCCCAAAGACAGACTCTAATAAGGCCTACGAGGAGCCAGTGTTGCACATAAAGCACATTTGAAGTGATTTCCAGAGCTGCTTTTTTTCTCCTCGCTTTCCGTGTCCATCTATTAGTGTCTGTCAGATGGTGAAATGTCAGGTACGTGCAGCTATACAGAGATGCAGGTGCTGCTTGATGTCATTGCTGTTTGCAGAGGGAGATCCCGGTATGGTTCAGTTGCTGCGGAGGACTGATACTGGCAGCACCTGAGACTGAGTTTTTGAATGGATGGCTGAAGACAAATTTGCTAGGAAGTTTTACTGTTACAGAAAAATGAAATTTCCTCTTTGAATCTCTCCAGCTTTGGATCAGGGGATCAGTATACGAATACAGTATACAGACCGGTGAGAAATACTGTAATAGATGAAACATTTCTGGCAGGTTTTGTATTAGCAGACCTGTCTTGTATTTTGGTGCCTGGGTAGGACTTGCTGCTAGGAATTGGAAGTGCAGGTCTATGATTTTTACCTTCCAAATGGAGCACTGACAGACTTGTCTCAGGCTGGGGAAAATAGAAGCACAGTTTGCCAGTGGCATACATAATTCAAGGCAAGGCTTTTAAAAACACAGATCCTTTTTTACAGCTTTTGTCTCTGTTAGATGCTGAATTTTGATCCGACCTTACAAGTGTGACACAGTGTGGTAAAGGGTTACTTCTGATAACAGCCCGTGCCTTCATAAGTTGTTTGGTTTCACACGGAAACAGTGGCTTCAGATGCCAGCTGCAGTGATGAATCCAGCCTTTTTATCTGATACTTTGAACTTTCGGTAAATTCTCGACACCCAACTCAAATGAAGACTTCTCGAACAAAGGGGCTGATACTGTTTCGGCTGAATCAGGATCTGGGCCATAACGCAAAGTGCTTACATTGATTAGTATGCTTAATACAGTCACAATTTTTCTGACAATTTATACTGTTAATTTGATATTGATTCCTTTCCTGAGCAGCATTAACTGGTACTTGGAGCTAATTAAAATGTTAAAAACTTGGATCCCTTGAGATTCCTCTGATATAATTTCTTTCAGAAGTTTCTCACAAGCCTTTCAGATGACCTTTCCGAGGAGATGCAAGTACAACTGGTAGAAGAAAATTCTGCCTCTTTTGTGGCTGTGAGCCGTCTCTGGAAGTTAGGCTAAGGCGCTGGCTCGCGTTAACGATGGGTAGAGTTGTGTGTGGGTGGTAGGGGCATACTGAAGGGGGAAAAGGAGAGGTCAGGAGCTAGTAATTTGCCAGGCATCCTAACCAGCAAAATATAATTCCTTAGCAGCACTACAGTTTCTTTTAATATATGCATGTACATTCAGAACAGAACTATTTCAGTTTTTTGGCTGGAACGTAAATTAGTTTGTCTTGAGAACTGTCTTAAGAATAGAGACTCCATCTTAGCCTCCCAATGCTAAAACACGTTATATGTTATTATCATCTTTGTTTCTCTCACAGGTAATGAATACAGCTCTTTAGGAACTAATGCCAGCTTTTCACATCAGGCTTTTTCAGATTAGTAGTTATACTGAGATTTTAAATGAACAGAAGATAGTTCTGTATCAGAAGGCTTTTATCTTAATTTAGAATATTTTTACACAGTTGTGTTCATCTTTGAAGGTGGTAAACGCATTTAAGAATATTCTGCTCTGTCATTGAGTTGGAAAATTATCATTTTAAACAAAGGGAAGAAGATAACTTGGTTTTATTATCTTGCATGTTATTATATATGAAATACTAATACCGTTTCCAGTGAGATGTGCTGAATACCATAATCCGTAAACATATCTGGGATTATACTCCTCAAAACAATTATTTTAAGAGCTATAAATTAAAGTTACAACTATCACTTTTTTTTTTTCTTTGCCTAGGGCACTAAGCAGAAGTGAATATTTCAGATGTGGTTAGGACGGCATAGATTACGTTTCCGCTAATTCCGATAAGGTTTGCCCAATACACCCCCTCAACAATCTTCTTTGCTCCCCTCTCCCTCCGGCCCCGGGGGGACGTTAGCTAACCCAGTGCTGCCTGGGACCTAACTAGGGCAGGAGCGTAGGGTGCGTCGCCGGAGAGCCGACGTGCTGCCGGCGCTGCCCCGTGCCACGGCCTGCCCGCTTTCGTACAATCCCTTACACTTCTCAATCACCAGGAAGGCTTTAGGTGCCTGCTTCAATATCCACTTACTCACGGAGGGTTGGTATTTATATTTATCATCATGGGAGGGGGTCAAAAATCTGAAGGTAAGCTAGTTTCACCCTTGTGAAACGCTGTGCCAGGCAGCTGCTGCAGGTACTTCCACAGAGCTCCTCGATGACTGGATCTACCCATCTTCCCAAATTCAGGTATCCATTACTGTGTTGTTGTCCTGCAGTAAAAAAAAACAGTGTTCTGACTTAAAGGCAAGTTTTCCCCCCAGAATATTTAGGATGCAGTAACTCACTTCACTCAATAATCTTGAAATAGAGAACTGAAACACCTTTTTTTTTTTGTGTATGTTGTAGAGGTGCCTGGTTTCACTATAGCTTAAGTACTTCCATATCTCTTCCCATAATATTGTTTTGTAATTTCTTGCAGCGCTATCTTGTGAAATAGTCTTTCCTATGTGAGGAGTACACTAGGGGGACTATTTTCCACTTTGTGGAGCATTACAGCAGGACTGGTCTTTATGCAGAGATATCAATTTCCAAATTTAAATGCTGCTGATTTGCTTTGTTGTTGTTGTTGTTGTTTTTTATGTCAGAAGCCTGCTTGCTTTACACCTGTTGCATTCATTTTCCTTGTCAAGGATAAAGACTAGCTGCTGAAATACCTACTTTGAAGGGGAGATTTTTCTAAACTTTGTATATGGACATTTCATCATTCCTTAACATGTTTTATTGACCAATATGTACCGAAGCACTGCAGTCCCTTCAGCATAGCAAATGCACAAGTCTCTTCTCTAATTATTGAGGCTCAAAATGACTTGAGAAATTTGCCAACAGTGTAGACAGATGTCTAAATCTGTTAGCCAGATGCTGATAGGCAAGACGTGTTGGACATTTAAGATCATCGTTTTGGCAAAGGGTATGGGAAGGAAGCAATACCTCTCTCTGTTCTTCTTACTTCTCCTTCCTCAGAGTGGCACAAGTGTCTTTATCAGGAGTGGCAGTGTAAAACTTGCATGCGTTCCGTTTTTTCTCTCTGCTTTTTTCTTTTCTCTCTTTTTTTTTTTTTTTTTTTAAAGACTGTGTTTCTCAGTTAACTGCTTGCATAAATATTTTTCAACCTTTTGTTCTATATTTTTTTTTCCCCTAATTTTGAGCTGCTTCTGTTCATTTGGGTTTGAGTTACAAACTATAGACTGATTGTTTTGAGTTTTGATCTACCGAAGTGATAAGCATGTGAATGAATCCTTGGGACTTCAGGGGGATTACTTGTGTGCTTAAACTTACTACTTAAGCATCTTACCTGATCAAAGCCTTACTATGTTGTGCTTTAACAAAATACTCGGTAACATTTGTAAGTGAATTTTGTGTTGAGCAATATAGAGTGATGTGCAGTTCCAACCCCAAAGTGGAAACTGCTACATAATGAGCTTCTTGAACCAAAGAGAAGTATACTTTAGCATCAAAGTAACAAATGACTTTTTAAACTTTCCAGTAGAAACCATATGTAGATATTTGTACACATTACTATTTTATATCTCTAATATACATCAAAGATAGCACTTTTCTCCAGCTCATGCAGGCAGGTGACAGCTAGTAGAGGAGAGAAAGAAACACGGAGTAGCTCTCGCAGAGTCGTTGACATTGTTTGATCCACAGTGTGACAGTGAGGAGCACCTGTACCGAGGGACTTGTTAAATGCAGATGTAAACACATTGCCTTGGTGAATGTCATCACCAGTGAAGAGTCACAGGCTCTGATAAACTTAACTTTTAATGTGAATGGGAACCCTCCAGTGAATGATGCCAAATAGTATCGCTGTAAGGTAGATCTGCATGATAAGTACTGGAATCAATGTTCCTCAGTTCTTTAGAAACAGAAGGTTACCTAAACCCGTCATGCAACATCAGCGTTGTCTGTAATAGGCTATTAGTGTTGATATTTGAGCATATTTGAAGTAAGAAGCTCAAGAGTCAGAGTTTGGCTCCTACGCTTACCTGTGTGTTTAAAAGTACACAGTTAATGCTAATAATAATTAAATCACCTTGGTGGCTTTTATATCCACTGTATTATATTGGCTTGATCAAACACTGCCTGAGACTGTCGGGCTGGGGAAGGGAGGCCTCCTTGCACTGCAGCCCTGGGATGTCCTGCTTCTGCTTGGCTTCGTCCTGGTAAAGCAAGCGGTCGATGTCTTACACGCGAGGCCATTTTGTATTCGGGGCATTTTGGTGGTGCTATACTACTTTGCTGTAATCCTGGGAGATTAGGGGAGGCTGGGCACGTGCTGGTGCATTTAGAAAGGCGAGTGATTAGGGTTAGCCCAGTGGTTTTGTGAAAGCTCTTTGTGCTGACGTGGACAAAGTAGAAGCGCAGAGTCGGTGGCGTCCCTTGCAGAAGGCGGGCAGTGCTGGGGCGGTTGCAGCCCCCCTGGCACCTCCCTGCAGCAGCCGTTCAGTTTTCAGACACTTTGCAAGGGGTGGATGGGGAGAGCAAGTGTGAAATCGTCCCAGAAAATTACAGTGGGTGTGCTGGGTTCAGAAAGGGAGGCCAAAGGGATTGCCTTGGAGATAAGGGAAAACTGAGGATAAACAGCCAAAGCATTTCTCTAGGTGGCAGCCTCCTAAAGGTGCCCTGCAACATTTTGGAAGCCAGCTGTTCTGCGTGGAAGTACGGAAAATCTTTTGTGAGGATTGCTTCTTATTTGCAATGCAATTACAGCGGGTCCTAGCGTAGTGGCGGCTTGCCAAGGGAGAAACTGCAAGTGTTCGCTAATGCAAGTTGTTACTTAGACTAAAATCTTTGCGTGTTCTTGTTTCTCTCTCACTTTTTTAAAAGCCTCACTACTATCTCTGTCACAGAAAATGTGCCCAAGGGCAGGCTTATCAAATGGCAGCATTAGTTTCTTTTAAAGGCACAAGGCTGTCCGAATCTCAAGGCAGACCCTCTCTGGAGGAGGGCAAGCTCTCAGCATCCTCCTGCCGCTGTTTCATTCCCCCTGCCACAAAAAACCTGCAATTCCCAAGCTGGTGCTGGAAAGGGGCCACAGCCTTGCCAGGTCCCGGGGCAGGAGACGCATCCAGTTCTGGCAGCACGTAGCGAGCATCCTCATAAAGGCCAGCCTGATAACACCGCGCTCGGGGAGCTGTGGGGTTTTTTTGATGTGGTTTATCTTGGGGCTGACAATATGTGCATAGTGCAGTGGTTCAGGAGCAAAATAAAATGTTCAAGTAATGTGCACAGTCATTCAGTTTTTGGTAGTGCTGGCTCAGCACACCGTGAGTTAAGTGAAGATTATGCTTAACCTTTTATTTGTTCTATTTTTTTTTTTTTTGTGATTTTGCAAACTTAGACTGTTCTTTTCTGTTACAGTTTCCTGAGCGTTGCCACACACTAAGCTTGGAAAATGAGGTGCATTTAGCCAATTTATGGCCTGACATATGTTAATTAACATTAATTACCTGCTTGAATAGTCCATTTAGCACTTATTATTAAAAAGTGGCTTGTCTACAGAAGGGGATTTTCCTTCAGAATGAGACATATTGTTCTGACTTGCTTCAGAAAAAGTCAGGATGGGGTGTCCCATGCTTCTCTGCACAGCTATACCAATTTCCTGATGTTCCAGTTGTGTGTGTGGGATAGGATTGCACCACTGGCGGGCACCAACTGCTTACCCATGTATATTTGACATTTATGTGACATCAGCTTAGCTTTCCCAAGCAAACCAGTGTGTCTCCAAGTGTTTTTTGCAGCTCTTGCTCCTCTCATTGAGGTGGCTGGAGAAAAAGTCATGCTTCTCAGCTTGCCAGGAACTACAGAGCAATCTGAAGGCCTGCAGTGACGTGGCCCCAGCCCCTGTTTGGATTGGAGAGGTAGGAGAAGTTCAGGTGTGCAAGGCTAGAGGGAAAGTGTGGGAGTTGCTCAGGCACACTATGGTGCCCTGCAGGAAAGGCATCTTCAGCTCTATATGGCCAAAGATGATGGACCTTCAGGCTCCCCCATCCATTGAGAGCAGGCCACTGCTGGATTGGAGCATAGTCTCTGGCAACAGCAGGATATGTCTTGCTGTATTCATCAGCTACGTTACCTAAATTAACTCTTGGGCATTGCATTGGGCAAAGGCTGTCACAGGTCATTGGTCTAAAGCCTGTGGGATGAGGGGAATAACAAGCAGAAAGCACTCATTCAACTTCCAAATACCAATATTTTTTTTAAAAAAAATTTCCATTCCTCAATCCCCTGTTCCCCAATTCTGCATTTCCTGTCTTGAGGGACTCCAGAGACATTATGCCCTACTTCACCTTCTCCATCCTTTTCTTCGTAACACCAGCCAGGGGGGCTGCATGGTGCGTGGGGTGCCTCTGTGGGAAGTGGAGAGCTGGCTCGTAACTGTGCTGGGCACGTTGCGGAGTATTGTTTTGGTTGGGGATACAGCATGGAGGCAGTTAGGCTGCAGGACTGGTGAAGGGCGATTTCATGGCAGTGTAAGGGGTTGGGAACAGGCGAGTTACTGCGTTAGTCCTCTGCCTCATCCCTGTGGTGAAACATCCAGGGAGCTGCCTTCCAGTGGGGCTGAAGGAAAAGAGCACTGCTGTGTCATCTGCGGTTCCTCCTTATGCTGCACCTGGCTGAGAGGTCCAGGAGGAGCCAGTCTTGCCCTGCAAAATTGGAGTCCTTTCTCTGGGCCGCCCGCCGTTGCATGTTTGCTCAAGGACTGACGTACTTGTAACGCTGCTTTACAAGGAATTTGAAGCAGTTCAGGAGCTGACAAGAGGAAATGGGCTTAAGTTGCGCCAGGGGAGGTTTAGATTGCATGTTAGGAAGAATTTCTTTACTGAAAGAGTGGTGAGGCATTGGAACAGGCTGCCCAGGGAGGTGGTGGAGTCACCAGCCCTGGAGGTATTCAGAAAACATGTAGACATGGTACTTTGGCGCATGGCTTAGTGGTCATGATAGTGTTGGGTTGACAATTGGACTTGATGATCTTGGAGGTCTTTTCCAACCTTAATGATTCTATGATTTAAAAGCTTTGGTGTCCTATTAATAACTCTGTGTGTGTGGCCTACATGGACTTTGCTTATTGGAGCAATTTTCTTTATCTGTACACTGGTACATATTAAAAATAGAGGCTATTTAAATACTTCTACTGATACAAAACACCTTCATAAGATTTCACTGACAGAGAAATGCCTTTCTGGGAATTTGTACTGATAAAGAAATGCCTTGTGAAAATTAGCTCTTAGACTTGTGCTAAAGAACTGAACGGATTGCTTGCTTGCTGGACATCTTGTCGTCAGGGCTTTAGCAGCTTGTGCCTCCAGGTCTCCTGGAGGGTGCTGCCTCTGCCAGTTTGGGGGGGCAGGAGGCTGCTGGCAATGGGACTGGGACCCTGCCTGTGCAACCTCTGGCTGCTGTGCACCTGAGCCTGCTGGCAGCCAGGGGTGTTCCCGTGGCGTGAGTCACTGGATCACACCACTTCTGCGTCCCTTCACCCACTGCCAGTGCTGAGGTGAAGGCTGATGTTCCCATGCCAAAATCCTGATGAGAGCTCCGGGATTAGGACAGAAGGCAGGAGTGCTGCCAGAGGTGCCGTTTTTTCTCCTTTGACACTTACCTTTGAGGCTGCCTTCATGGTTTATGTTTTGCTATGCATCTGCCTGGAGGCTGCTCGTACCCTAGCCTTGCAGTGCCTTCAGGCCAGCCTACCTCCTCATCCCTGGCTTTCTGAGACCTTCATCTCTCCCCAGAGAGCTGCAGAGGCTATGGCATGCCTGGGTTTGTGACCAGTGGGTGGGATGCAGTCCTAGGAAAAAGGTTTTGGTAGATTTTCTGGTTCCTGAGTTGCATGAGCAGAGAAGGGCAGGTCTGGGCAGCTTGCCAGCACTTGAACAGGGAGGTAACATCTGCTTATCCCGACCCCAGAGGAGTGGAAGGCAGCAGATAAGTTGGAAGGCTGATGAGGACAGACAGCGGTCTGTTGGGGGAGGACAGATAGAATAGCACCCAAACACATCAGCACAGGTCCACTTGGGCTTCACTGGTTGCTGCGACTGTCCAGTTTGTAGTGGGATTGAAAACTGGTTTGCATGGATGCACCCCAGTTTATGATGGTGCAACATTCATGGATAGACGAAGTAAAGAGAGCAGGGTCTGAGTCTTGTCCCTGCTAAAGGCCATGCTAAAGCATCAGTGGGGCTCTCCTACAGTGCCACAGCAGCATGCATTTGCATTTGTGTAAGTAAGACTCAAGCCAGCGGTGCTTAAAATCCTGACTGTAGATGACCCTGGACTCCCTGTGAAGACTGGGCCTGACTAGGGAGTGTCAGTAACAGTGTTAGATTTAAGTAAACAAAGCTTTGTTTAAAAACATATTAATTGCCTAATATTGTCTAATACAAACTACTCTTCTGGTCTAGACAGACAGCACCTCTGACATGGCAGACAGTTTGTCCTTATAACATGGTGTTTTATTGTGCCATGTTGGTTTCTACACTTTTTCCAAAAATATGATGCAGAAAAATGAATATATTATTCTAAATAAATCATTTTAGGACATGACTTTCAGGGCTATATTTATTTTATCTAGAATGTGGACTGAATTATCTAGATGCATACTCCAGTTATGTGTCAGTGCTCTTAAACCTGCTGTATTTGTTTTTTTTTTTTTTTTTCTCTCTACACTAGCTCTTCAAGCAGCTCTTTCAGCTCTGCAAAGACATGTCATGACCAAGGATAGCCCTACTTTCTCACATGAAATTCACAATGTAAACATACCTTTAAGTGCAAAACTTAATGTAGATCAAAAGTTTCTGACTTTGCAGGTATTTGTGAAGTTAGGCTGTGAACCCATATCTTGTGTAAATATATTTGCTAGTACTTCATGGAGGATTTATCAGTTTCATATATAAAGTTCTAGATATGGTTAGGACATAAAATTTGGCATCTAGTAAGTGAAAATAGGTCCCAACAAAGAACGTCTTTGTGTGAGACTCTCACAGGCTCCTATATTATCACCTTTTTTGCTGTTTGGTTTTGTACTGAGAGCATCGATGTGGTTTCCTGAAAGCCTATAACCTACTGTTTGTTCTGCAAACCTGCTCTGGACCTTAACTACTTTTCAGAGAATGTTTTTTTCCAGGAATTCGTAGGAGAAGGTGACTCCAGTTCAAGTCGTGTCCTGAGATGCTTGTAAGCTGAGATGTGTAAAGCTGCTGTCCCTGTTTTTGTGCAACATGATCTGTTGTGTTTAAAAGTTTCACTGTATGGGGGAACTCAAAACCATTTGTCTGAGATGTCAGGTTTCAGAGTGAATGGTGCTTCTTTAAGTATTCATCAAAAGCTACAATGGGAGGCTGCTGGTCCTACAGTGCCTTTGTAGGAGAACAGCATTGGCACCAAGAATGATGCTGCCACTGAGGAGCTGTAAAAACTTGAAAGCATTTTGTGACTCTTGTTCAGGCAGCTTCTGGTTTTGCCTATCTTGTGCCACATATGTGGCCTGGATAAATGGGCAAATGGATTTCATGTCAGATTTGCAAATGGAGGTCATGGCAGAGCTCTGCATGGGTTGGGCCAGAGGTTCCCAGCCTAGCTAGTGCAGCGGCTGAAAGCTCCAAACTTGGTATTACTGTTTTCACCATGATGTTGACAGTGTGATTGATTCTCACTTCCCATAGCATGTTGAGATATATTTCTTGCCCCATTGCTCTTACAGCCTGGTTTGTGCCCAGTGAAAAAAATTCTGATGTACTGGAAGGTTTGTACACCTGGGGCAGGAGAGAAAACTTTTATGAGGAGCCGTTTTTTATAAAGCTTCCCTCTAGGGAGGGGGGCTGCATGCTTATGAAGGTATTTGAAAATCAATAGTGAGGCCATTTTACATAGAACAAAAAGAGGGAAAGCGTGTAGGCCATAAGGTGGTGGCATACGGGGCTGGGAGGAGGAAGGATTCTGTGAACTAGCAGTAGGGAGTAAATCAATCTGACGTATGTTCATAGACATCTGATGTCTACAGGGCCTAGTGGGGGTAGCTTGGAGCAGGTGGAAGAAGCATACTGTTTACCTAATTAGAAACATAAATAAAATCTTTCCAACATTTTCCTAAATTAAAATACATTTGAAGCATATGTCAGACTTCTCACATCCAGGGAAGATATCTAAAACCCTGCCATTCCCCGGGGAGGCTGTTTCTAGCCCACCTTCTTCAAGGGCTTTGCCATGTAACAAGTCTTCCCAGTCAGAGGATGGAGTGAGATATGCATTAGCAGTTGGAGATGCTGGGTACTTCTGAGTGCACCTGTACTTCTCGTTAATCAGTGGGAAAAGGTCTGTCATTAGAGGCGATAGACCGGGGAATTAGAAATACCTAAGAAAATTATCATGGCTGAAATCATTGAAGAAAGGACTTAATCTCTGTCTATTCATTAAGAAGTCAGCAATGGTGAGGAGCAGGTCCTGGGCTGCTGTACAGTCAAAGAAGCTTCCTATCTCCAGTGTATTTTAGACACCAAGGAGACAAAGATGATGCTAATTGCAAGAGAAACTACTTAACTGCTTCGTATTATGTGTGAAATGAAAGAGGAGTAGCACTGATTGAATGACCTATTTTGACTTACTCAGTATAATATGTTTAATGTTTTAGTCTTTTTATGGACAGTGAATTATAATTTTATCAAATCCTGCTGGAAATGAATATGTTGCTGGGTAAAATATTTTATCCTCGCAGTTTTAGTTGCAGAGTTGCCTCTTGCTGCTTGAGTTGGTAGCAGGAGTTTTCTCTTTCTGCTGGAAAGGTCTTTTGCTACGCAACACAGCGACAGCAGGGTTTTTTTAAATACAAAATAGGGACCTGTCAGGAAAAATACATAATAGGGCACTGAAGAGGTCTAATTTAGAAGAAGAAAGGGCATAAATCTCCACCTCTCTCTGATGACAGAAGGCCAAAGTACAGCAGAAACATTTCCTTGCTTGTAAAATGCTGGTCCTGATACGAGAAAAGTTGTTCTGTTAAAGGCACAGCTCTATCTGATCTTACAAGATTTTGACTTAATTTTTGGTACAGAGCTGGTCATTACATAAAGGGACTCATAGATGACAAAGTACCTCCATTAGGGTCTGCTCTGCTTATTGTGCTGTTACAGAAATTGTTTGCTGTTTTGGACTGGTGTCAGGCAGAATAATACTGAGTAAGTCCCAGATGAATGTGGGTGGTGAAAGGAGAAAAATAACTTCAAATAAAGAGGGGTATTATCAACTGAGCAGCCAGTGTTGATCTTATGGTGCTGAAAAATGGGAGCAGGAAAAATAGTCTTTTTTTTTTTTTGTAAGATAGAAAATCTTCACTGAAAAAAATCTGTTATAAACGGAGTTTGGTACCCTACTTAAAATCACAGGAACTTGGCACTGGTGCAGCAGCGCTGAAAAGTACTAAGAGGGAGAACAGAAGTACAAATAGGCCTCCCAAAACTTGAGAGGATCCTCAGATTCTTTGTCCATTTAGGACAACATGACCTGTAGTGTTACTTGCAGCTGCTGGATCCAAGAGTATAAATAGTGAAAAGAACACTGATTTGGCCAGGATAAAACATACAGTTTGTGTTTTTCCAACAGCTGTGTCGGGACTTAACCCTGGCAAAAGCTTCTCACCTGTCAGTTTTTATTGAGGCTCGTACTAAGTGCAGGGAATTACAAAGCTCTCTAATTGAAGGTAAGAAAAAAAAGTAAATTGAGAAATAGTGTGGATTTGGTGTACCATCAGCCTGAAGAAAAAACATTTTGCTTGAACAGTATGATAGCAGTTGTTTGAGAAATTAAGTATGGATTTCCTTCGATTGTAGTTGAATCATGACATCCTACTAAATTTATCCAGTCTTGAGTGCCTGGTTTCTGGTTTGACTTTTTTTTTTTTTTCCAAGAAAAACCTCTGCATGAGCTGAGAGCTGATACTTTACTGGGGACTGTATCAGGTATCAAAACCCATATTCTTCCGTGTGCCTATGGGTGTGGGGGTCAGCAGCTTTCTCCCTAGAAGCACCACGATACAGTGAGTTGGTTCGAGCAATGCCAGTGATGGACCTTTCCCATTTTCCAAGAGCGGACAGCGAGTAGGAAAGTTGGATTTTGCATGACTTGACTACTAACTGCAGATTGCTGGAGTGTCTGTGTGGATAGTTCTCACTGTTTCTTGGAGTGCCAATAAGAAGTACTAAATAAGAGTGTACTTCATTTATACGAAAATCTACACTGAAAAAATGTTTCAATATAAAAGCCAAGTGCTTTGGGAGGGTAAAATGTCAGAAATAAAGTTGCCTCTGACACTTGAAATTACTTCTCATGCTGGCTATGACGCTGTCATTAGTAACAAGCTCAGACACTCTATCCACCCCCAGTCTCCTGGTCGAGCTGGTTGCTTCCAGGGGTTTTCAGGGTTTCAGCTCATCTCCCGTGATCTGTGTGGGCCCTGTGCCATGTTTCTTGCACTCAGCTCTGAGTAAAGAAATACGCCCTTCCTGGTGTGTCTGTGTCATTTGCCTCTCCAGTATCTGTGGGCTTCCCCGATGAGCACTGTCCCAGCCCTACATCCTCTTCTCCACTCGCCAAGCTCCTTTCGCCCTGTGATCTCCTGCCGTAGCCTCCTTTCCTGAGATTCCCAGTCCTGCTCCATGCATCTCCTCCCTCTTCCTTGTCCTGTGATTTGCCACCCCTCTGTATGCCTCGCCTGTTTTTTTATCTGCTCTGCATGTCCAGCTTGCCTTGTTTTTTGTCCAGCTCCCCATTCCATATTTCTCCCCTGCCCCAGGATTCCCTATTTCCAGTGTCTTGCCTATCCCAGGCCACTTACCTGTTTCTAATCCCAGTTTCAGTTCAGGTTTGCAAAGTTATTGGCGACGGGGAACAGGGTTTTATAAGAGGAAGTGTTGGACAATGGGAGGTGTAGGTGGGGCTCACAGCACTACCTATAATTTACAACATTGTTTATTTTTTTTAACTAATCCACTCTTAGGTAAGCAGTCCTGGTGCTGTCAGTATGCCAGGTCTTAGTAATTTGGGTAGTCCTGTTCCTTCTGCTGATAACTATGTACAGAGGGATTGCTCATTTATGTCAGAGATGGAGGATCCAGCCTTAGAGAGACTTCAATCTCTATTATCATGTAGCCTTAACTAGATAGCAGTATCTGAGATTATACAGTTCAAAGGGCTGCTGAGCTGTCCTTAAAATATTTAATGGTGCATGTAGTAATTGTTATCATTTCCATGGTGAGGGGCTGTTCCTTTTTCTTTCCCTATTGTTGAAAAGAGAGGAGACATTCAAGTTCCTCACTGATAATATGTAAGACATGAATGTATACAGTCCATAGTCACACCCTATTCTTCATCCTCTAGTAGGTGCTCTCTGACTTGGTTTATTTAGACTAGAAAATAGAAGGAGCCTTTTCCTTACACAGCTCCATGGTTTTCTTGTATCTTCTGTCTCTGCTGCTTACTTCATGCCTCGTCTTTAATGATTCTGGTAAATGCCTCCACATCTAGGTGGGAAGCTGATCAGAGTTTTTTTTGTACCAGCATTGGACTGAGAAACTCATACCTTGGCGTGTGGGAGGATGGACACCTTTACTGCTTTCACTGGATGCAACTCTAGCTTCTGTCATAGCCAGTAGGCAGCTTCCAATGGATTTGGTGCTAGACCAAGTAATATAATGGTGTGAATAACCTTAGACTGGCCTTTTAAAGAGCTTATGCATAGAGCATGTGGTTTGTGCGTCCCTTCTTCCTTTGTGATAAAGTTCAAAACTTTAATCATGTGGCAGGGTGGCCTGTCCTCTTTCTATCGCAAAAAAGAGCGTGAAAACACGCATCACAACAAA
This sequence comes from Merops nubicus, assembly GCF_000691845.1. Classification (NCBI taxonomy): domain Eukaryota; kingdom Metazoa; phylum Chordata; class Aves; order Coraciiformes; family Meropidae; genus Merops; species Merops nubicus. Next base: position 55,826 of record NW_008633559.1, on the reverse strand, counting down.
TAGCACAAAGGCTGATCAACCATGCCCTGCTTCCTCTCCTGCAAGAGAAATCTGGGGTTTATTTTCCACCACTGTTCCTCGAGTCATTTTAGCAGCTCGGTCAGCTGAGGGGCCCACTGGTGGTGACTGATGCCTTTCAGGTACCATGCTTCGGTTTCGCAGGCTGTTGATAACAGTTGTTTAGTCACAGCTCGGGGGGTCATGATTTACGGGGATTTTCTGATGGTTGTGGTGACCTTGGGTGGGAATTAGACTGGATGTAATGTTTCCGAGGATTGGAGATGCCTATGCCATTGAGCTGGTGTACACTGCCGAATCAATTACTGAGTGTTGGCAGGATTTTGCTTTAGGGGAATCTCACAGCTACATCACAGTCTTGTTATTAGTAGATTATTGTTAATTGGTTTTAATACAGAGCCAGATATTTGCAGGGAGGAGGGACCTGAAGTAGGTGGTTTCTGTGAGGTGTTTTCTATATATGCAAAACTATTGCAGGGCATATAGCCTGACACTGTACCTCACTTTTTGGTTTTGTGAGATTTTTATCAGCTCCTGTGTGGAAATACACATTTGATGTAGTATTGTCATCATTGGGTGAGGACCGGTTGTGTGGTACCCCAACCTCCTCCAAAGCCACTGGTGACAACTCTGTACATGGGGACTTTGTAACTTTATTGTAGTGTGTTGAATCACGACAAGGGAACTTGGCGGTCTTGTAACTCTGGCTGCTGCAGCATAGGCGCTGGTGAGGTTTTACAAAGGGGCTTCCAAGTGAGCCCCTCAGTTTTGATGTGCAGCCCTGAGTCTAAATCCAGGTCGCTGACCTCTCCCACACCCATCACAGCCTGGTGAGCAGTCGTGACTCAAAGTGCTCGAGTGCTTTTAATTTATGACCTAACAGATTGTGAGTGTTCTTCGTAGGTGACGATGGAGCACGCCGTGACCCCACTACACCAGCGCGAGTGTTGAGCCGCACAGTTCCCTCAGTGAGATTGGGGTCAGGCTTAGGGCTGCCTCCCTCTTTTGCTTTTTGGTTTTGTGCCAGTGCAGGGTGTGTATTTACACAGCCTGCTCAGCTAAAGCCCCCCTTGGGTTAGCTCTTGCTCCCTCTAATTCAGCTGGTCGGTTGTTTACTGTGTCGGTAATTGACTGTCAAAGTGTTGCATTTAATTCAGGTGCTGGTAGACTTTTCCTCAAAATGCCTGTGTAGCATTAAGCCAGTTAGGAGTTACGAATGTAAATATGCTTACACAAAAATGAGGAATGCATGAAAGCTGGCATAGCTTAAGCAGCCAGAAGCAGTGTGATTATATGCTAGAGGGACACTGAAAATGTAGGGTGCTGAAACGTGCCTCCAGAAGTAAATTCCAGCCAGAAGTGCTTGCAGTCCCTGCCTTCTGTCTTCTGAGGTGACATGGGGGAGAGGACTCAGGAGTCCGTAGGCATCCTTGTGGACTTTTACAGGAAAGTTTGAAGAGAAGTATCAGCTGTGTTTAAATGGGTCCTTGTTCTAGATTTTCCAGGCAGTAGCAATATAGCAGGCAATCAGAGGACCTCTGACCCTAGTGTTTCATAACAGAAAGTTAGGCATTTTTCACAGGCTGTCCTATTTCGGGTTGTGAGTGCAGGCACACACACACCCCTCGCACACCCCCCCCAGCACATTGTTTACTTCCTCTGTAAGTTCTGGGACATTCAGTACTAAGGAGTATGATACGCTTGCATAAACACCCCAGCCAGATTTATCTCTCAAGCCTATCTTTCCTTTCCCATCTTGGAAAGTGATTAATTTGCAGCACACATTTTGTTCTTTGATTGCAGGGCGTTATTCTGTAATCATTTACAGTTTTGCAGAGCCGTAGCACTGGCTTGGTGGAGTATTTCTGTCATGTAGCCGGTGCTGTTGGCTGAAGCTTTAGCTACGTAATGTGGAGGGAGAGTTACTGTGCAGCTCTGGGTCATGTTAAAACTGTTTTCTTTTAACGTTACGTTCTTTCTGTGCATTCAGAAAAATTCAGATGTGTGTATTTGAAGTGCAGGTGAGCGTCTCTGCAGCAATACATGCTGGGGGCTGGTTTGTACGTTTTAGAAACGGCGTAAGCACTGCAGGACACTGGCTGCCAGCTGTGTTCCTATGTGTCTGTGGAGGGTGGAGGAGTTTAAATAACTTTTGTTTTCCACACTGCGCATCGTGTACCGAAGCTGACACTGGTTAGAAATTGGTAATCTATTTAGGTTCAAGAACCTATACATATCACCTAGTGTCTGAGGAAAACAGAAAAGTGAAGAGATTGAAGGTGAATCAGAAATTGTGTCCTGTCTGGACTGCATCGAGGCTTTGTGGTGTGCCTGCTGTGGTTTTTGTCCAGTATGTGAGGAAAGGAGTTAGAAGAGGTAGCAACCTTGAGTTAACATGCCATGGGTTGAGATAAGGCTATCAAACAGGGTTTTGTCTGACGCAAGTGTCCAAGCTGTAAACCACTTCTTTCAGTAAAAAGGTGTGAAAAGTAGGTAGAAAAAAAATTCAGAGAAAACCATGTGACTTTGGTTTCTGACATGTTGGGAGGTTTATTGTTGCAATGCATGTGTGCCTTTCTCTCCTACGAAGAAAGAGTTTATAACAGACCTGAAGTTGGTGGCTCTGGACCAGTCACCTCTGCCAGTGGGCATCTTGTTCCAGAGAGTTTCAGAGATCTGGCCTACACACTGTGTTGGACAAAACACTTCCCCATCACCTTATGACAAACCAAAGCCCCATAGCTAAAAGACAGAACCCACAACACTGATGTACTGTGTGCAAAGACCAGTGAAAACTGAGGACATGCAGGTGCAGCATGTCTGTTAAATGAGATGTCCAGAGGATCCCATGCCAGAAGGCAGGACAAAAAAAATCTTCCAACAGCCTTCCCTGTCAGTCTGATCTTGAGAGCAGGGCAGGGCAAAGGAAGGGAGTTTCCTCTGACTACAAATCCAGCAGCTGTTCTAAATAGACAGGTGTCAGAAAAGTACCCTGTTCTCCTGTGGGGACCTGAGAGTGCCAGGGCAGGAGGAGCACCAGCCTCACATCTCCAGCAATGGGCTTTGGAGTAGGGTGAACAGGCAGCACAGACAAGTAGTGACATGGTATTTTTCATTTAACTGCTGCTTTCTGATTTACTGACATATGGGGGTATCTAGAGCATCTGATCAAAAATTTCATTTCTTCATCCTAGAAGTGCAAATTTCTGCGATGTCTTCATGCAAATTCCTTAATTATAAATAAAGGGGAAGTTAAAAGCAAGGAGAAAGAAAACTAAAGCTTTTGTGAAACAGCAGCTATTTAGGAAAACTAACAAATTGTGTAAGAAAGTGACAGGTTCAGAGTGTGTGTATTTATGGAGGTATCCAGCTGCTTCACTGAGCTCAACCCAGGATTAAGGTGGATGTTCTGTGGTTGTTGGAGGGGAATGTGCCCTTGGGATTGTGAATTTGTACCATCTCCACTCCAGTGGGACGAGGCCCTTGGTTAGATTGTGTTTGAGGAAGGGGCCAGGTAAATAACGTTTTTCTGCGGTTGTGAATTAGAGGCAACAGTAAGATTGTTAGCAATAGGCAACCTTTCTTGGCATCCAAGAAAGACCGAAATTACATGAACTTCCTGTACTCTGCATTCCCCCAAAACCAAGTGGAGCTGCTGCTATTCTGCTGATGCAACTTCAGTCATGCAGCCAATTTTAAGCCTTGGTAGATGAGTGGAAGCCACGCCACACAGGACGCGGAGGGGTCCTGGGTCCTGTGCCAGTGGCTGGGACCTGCTGGGGTGGATTGTGGCTCAGCTTCAGGAACTGAGTCATTTGTATCCAGTGCCCTACGGTGGGAGCTTCCTCTTGCTGCACTTGAATGTGTGCCATGAGGTCGTGGGGTCTGGGTTCAGCATCGCTCACCCCAAAACCCTTATCGTCTCAGAATGGTTTGTAACAGTTGTATTTGTTTTCCCTCAACAGTGAGAGATGAAGCCCGTTTATCTCTGTTGTTTATATCTCTGTTCATACAGAGTACAGCTGCCCGCAGAAAGTTTTCTAGGACATACTGGGTTAAGTACAAAAGAGCTTCACATTGAAAAGCCTCATCCCATCAGGATGATGGCCCCATCCCATCGGGCAGAAAGGAGCCTTTGCCTTGGTATAGAATAATAATTTGTTTATAGCTGGCTGAGTAGGAAGGATGGTCATAGACAAGGCATGAGTCTGCTCAACTGTGTCCAGGGTAATGCTTCTGAGAATTAGGAGCAGTTTTCTTTATCTCTCCAGAAGTGTCAGAGCTCATGTCGTGTTGAAGTTAAGAACTGTGCAAAAACTTTGGGAGGAAAAGCAGCTTTGGGCTTGAACGTGTTTGGCTGTGGAAGAATACATGCACTGAGAGCAAGATTCTCTTGAGTGGAATGGGTACATCTAAGGGAGGTTTTGGATAAGGTCCAGGTGCAGGAAACATCTGTCTGAACATGCGAACTACTTTCTGGCTGAGTGCAGTAGAGGGTTGCTGCTGGGAGCTCAGCTAAAAACTTAGTGTGACCAGGGAGGTGGAAGTGTCTGTTCCTGTGGATGGCCTTCTCAGCCCTATAACTGAGGTGTTAATAATTTGACCTCCACACTTGTCTGTTGTGAGGGTGGATGGAAACAAGATGTATTTGTGTGAGGAAGAGCCTTTGCCAAGCTGAACAGGACCTAAACTCAAGGTGATGCTGCGGCTTACAATACAGAGGAGCCATCTTCCAGATGCAGAGGAGCCACTGGCTCCTTGTCGTGCATCATGTCTGTGGGGAACCCCTGAACTGTGAAAGTGTCCCCAAAGAATGGAAGAGCCTATTAAAAATTGCACACTACATTTTATCCTCTTCCAGCACAGCCAAAAAGCATTTCTGGTCTTTTTCACCCAAGGATTTTGTTTTTAAACAGAGTAAGACCCACCACTAAGTGCAGCTGTTATGCAACTGTGGAATTTTTGGCTGTGATAGCTGCAGCTGGGTCAGGTCTTTAAAGATGTCTCGTCCTGTGCAGGCTCCAGTAAGATATGTAATAAGCCCAGCAGAGACTGGAACTGACACTGGTGGTATCTGAGGGAACAGCAGATGACAGGCAGCTCCACTCCACCACTGCTCCCCTTGTCCATTGCTGAATCCCAGTCCTTTCTTTTCCAGGCACCAGCGATCAAGTCCTGTTTATAGGTAACCTGCAAGGGAAATGACATTAAATTCTAAACTTCTAACTAGGCTAACATTTTATTTCTTTATTTCATGCTAGAAATTGGTTCTGGGCAGAGTCTTGAAAGCACCTCCTGTGCAACATGGAGCAGGGACCCAGAGAGAGGAAATGAAATCAGAAATGGAGCAAAGTTATTTTAATCATAAATAGCTGTGGTAGGAAGGTAGATGTTTATATGTGCAATAGTACAGTACCTACTGTGTGTATTTTAGGAGAACCTGAGAATAGCAGCTGCCCTGAAATACTTGACAGTGAAGTCAAATATAGTTTAAGGTGGTTTTTGTTGGTTTTTTTTTTTTTTGGTTTTTTTTTTTTTTTTTTTTTTTAAAAAAAAAAAAAAAAAAAAGTTACCGGGACGGGTGGATTTGCAGCGTGAAAGCTGCCAGCGTTATCTCCGCCGCGCGGCACAGAACAGCCTGTGACTCTGGCGCGGGTTCGCGAACGCGCAGTTCCCGTAATGGGATACCTCCCGCTCCTGTGGGCGTGGTATTGTGGCCGGGGAGATACTCCCCCGCCTCCCAAATTTCCCCAAGAACTGCAGGAGGCTGACAGCTTTATTTCTCGAAAGGCTGCCTTTCCGGGAGTGTCACTGGTTTTGCAGCTGGAGGACCTGTTGAGTTTTAGATCTACATAGCTCGATCTACTAGATCTACTAAAGCCAGAGCTCCTGCTAACGCACTGAGGTCAAAAGGATCAAAACCTAAATTAAACTTGTCCCTGAAATTTGGCTCTGAATCGCAGATTCAGGAAGTTGTACATGAAAATGGGTCTGGGCACTATTTCTTTCTTAAAAATTCTTCATCTAAAAATAGTATCTTCTGTTACAGTTATAAATAATACAGACTTTTTTTTTTTCCCTTCTTCCCCCATCTAATTAAATTGTTACCCTTGCCACAGTGAAGGGTAAGGGAAAAGATAATAACGTGAATCTGGCTGAACAAGTATGTAGCTTGCGGGTTTCAGCTAGGGTGTTTGCAGCTGCAGCTGATGCTGAACCTTACACTAATGCATTTAATTGTCAGAATGAAAAGAGTGTGCTCTAGAGAGATCAGCAGTGGTTTCTGCATGTCCATCATTTGGGAAACCCTCTTGAAAGCTCACCCGAAGTGATTTTTCCTGTGCTGTCAAAATACAAAAGAAAGGGATTTTAATCTTATGGGGTTTTTTTTGAAGGAAACAACAGTGTTTTTTGTAAAATTGCGGTTGAACCATACAGTAAGATGTTTTGATGGACTCTGGTGTCTTACAGAAATGACAAGCATTGTCCATGGATAACTCTGCTGTTCAAAAGAGCGGTACTTGGCAGGTTTGCCACGGGTGAACAGCGTATAAAGCTGGAGAAATGAACTTTTATGTATCGTGATTGTGGCACCGAGATGCTTTTTAAAAGCTGTGGCCATCTGCCCGCTGAACAGTATCGAAGGGCAGCAGCCTGGCGAGACAGTACTTATCACACCTATTGCCACTTCTGCGTTAGCGCTCAGGAAAGTTCCGCGTGTTTTGCTGCTGGGATTTGTCAGTGGCTGCTGGGGCTCTTAGCAGCGTTTGAGGCTTACGCTGGATTGCAGGGGCCATCGGAGAGGCCATTTAACGCAGCGCGGCTCCTGCGAGCGCGCCGATAATGGTCAGTGAAAGCCGTAATCCCAGAGGCCTAAGGGGATAACGACAGGCAATAACATGGCTGCCAATCTTTAAGCTTAATCATGACATCTTTCAGGTGGTGAGAGGGTTATTTTTCCCAAATGAGGCCATGGCGGGGGCAAAAGAAGGGTCCTAAAAAGCAGGGTACTGTGATGAAGCTGGCCGGCGTGACTGCAGCGTAGCTGGGCCCAGGCTTAGAGAGACTGAAATTCTCTGTTGCCTCTAAGAAAGTGTTGAGGCAGCTGTGTTATTTCCCTGGCAGTGATGCAATGCTGGGGACACACCAGGATGGGAGGGACCAGCACGCTCTGTGACAGCACGGCATGTACACCGAGTCAGCCAGCCGGTGCCCTGCCAGCCCACGGCTTCCACCAGTGCCTGCACTTTCTCTTAGGGCTTCCTTTTCGGGCCTGTGTTTGTACATAACAGCTGGCAGCGGGTTTTTGAAGGTAACACATAGTTACTGCACACACAGGATTTCCAAAACACCACCATCCCCCTTCTATTTGCTGTGCTTTTATGAGTTTAAGACTTTTTAAAGTTTTGTTCGTTTCATTATAATGCAGGCAAAGCATTTACTAATTTCTCACTTGTCAACTACTACAAGATGGAAGATCTCACAAGAAAACGCCGTGCTCTGATAAGGTTATAAGCAGAAATCCAAAGGTTCATTTTAATGGTTTACTGCATTGGCCCTAAATCATCTGCTGCCCTCCAAAAGCTAGTGATGGCACAGGCAAAAAGAATATTGTAATATTGAAATGAAAGACCTGTAAAGAATAAACCTAAGCATTTTTTGAAAGAAAAATATGCAAAGGGGGTGAGAGAGAGAGCTGTTAAGTGCATGTGTTTGTATAAGGAATTGAATGGGCAGCAAATACTTTTCCATGTGTGTGGAAAATATGAGCTGGCTTTTGCAATAGTGTTTTATGGGAAGAAAGATCAAGGGTTCAGGAGCTGAAATACTTATTCATAAAATGTAGGGAGCAAAGACAAGCTACTTGTTGTGCTTCTGCCTGTTTGCTGTAAGTCCAATCTAGCTGAATCATTTCTAGGAATGGAGTGGGTAACTGGATTTCCATCCTTGGCTTCTCTCCTGCATGGCTGTTGCTGATTAGTACTGGTTGTACTGAGCTTTATGTGGAGGGTATGTGCCTGTCCACTTGATTGCTAAAGCTTTTACCACCTTGCAATCTGAGCACAATCCACTTGAAACTGGATTAAAACAGCCAGCTCGTTTCACGGAGGCTTTTTAACAGCTATCGGGCAGCAAGCAGAAGCTGACCCGGGTGGGATTTTGATCTGATGCTGGGGAAATGAGAGGCTCTTCCCCATCACTGGTCCCATCACCACACTCTGTGTGTGGTTTCTGACAAAAACAAACCCGTCCCAAGGATTTCCCCCAGTGTCTGAGGCCTTCTGGAAGGCTGAAGACATATGATCTGCCGTATGAAGCCAAGCGATGCCTCAGGTGTAACGTTCATTAGTTTGGTGAATGTGATGGGTTTTTTCACACCTGTAAAGAAATTTGGGGTTGGGCTGCGAAGGCTGCTTGCCTGCAGTTTTTCACTGGCTGCGTCCCCCACCCCGTGCTGGCCGCGTGGCTTGAGCTCCACTCAGCTGCCGGGGTGTGAATGTAGGTCAGGACAGCAACCTGGGCTCGGCCACTGCGCCGGCCCGCGCCCAGCTTTGTTTAACCTGGCACCTTCCCAGCTCCTCTTAAATACTGCTGTGTACCTCAAGTTGGTGCAGCTCAGCAAGTCTGCAGAGGGGCAGGCTGGGGTTTTTTTTGTTCCCTTCTTTTCAATAAGTGTGATGGGAGGGGGAATTAAAGCGTCTGTTCAGAATATTTTTGAGCTTCAAGAGGGCCTTAGCCCCAGTGCTTTCCATGGGTTCCAGGAGGGCTTGATGCGGCATCCCAGGACTAAAGTTTGTCCATCTGTCAGGAAGCACAGGCTACCAGTTGGGCTCAGTTTGGCTAGAAAATGGGGTTAGCTTGGTGATGAATATATACTCTTCTGGGTGTTAGCTAACAAGTTTAACTGTATAGTATTTTTGAAATTTGGTTCTGAAAGAAGGACAGTTTGGAGCTTGTGTTCTTTTTCTTCAAAAAGAGGGATATGGTTTTAAATGGTGGTCTTGGTCTGAAGTGCAAATTGGTTTTTTAGCACTAAGTAAAGGAACTTTCTAGAGGAAAATAGTTCTTGATAAAACTGTCACTTCTGCATTCTGCAGTTACCCCGTGTTTAAGGAATGGCTTGGGAGGGCTAACTAAGTTCATTAAAAGCAATTTGTTTACCTAAACAAAGCCTGTGTGAAAACACCATGACTGAATGGTCTCAAAACACTCTAACGATTTTGTGCGAAGGAAAGAAAGTTTCTTCATTGTTGTCGATGTTTTTAATCCTTAAATGTGATTCCCCTTCGCCCCTGGCTTTTTTAGCTCTGTGCTCTTTTGTGTGTGTGTGCTTGTGTGGTTATCAGCCCAAATGTGGTTCCAGGTCCCTTGGGGCAGCAGCCTTGCCTTGCCTTGCCTTATGGCTCTGAAAGGGCTCCACACAGCCAAAAAAGATCCCAGCGATTTATGGGTACCACCCTGTTTTTATTGCATGCCTCTTGTAGGCTCCTCTGCTCAGGCGATGCTGCACCAGATAAGGGACTTTTCTCCTGGTTTGGAGCAGCTGTTGTTTCTCGGGAAC
>NW_008633559.1:0-46215 GCF_000691845.1 Merops nubicus | reverse complement strand
TTTCTCGGTAGCATGCCTGCTGCCGGGGGCTGAGGGGGGCAGAGGCTGGCAGGCTGGGCAGATCAGCTCTAGCTGGGATGCTGACAGTTTTCCATCCCATCTGCTGGGGTCTCCCACTTCTGCTAGGGGCAACCAAAGAAAAAGTGTCTGTACTCCCCAGCACACTATTGCAAACACAAACAGGGCCGTGCAGAGGGCCAGATCACTCCTATATGTACTGCTCCATCTGGGTGCTGTATGAAATATCCACCCTCATTACTTGTTCCATAGGTGCTTTCTTCCCTTGCTGGCTGTCTCCTGGCTAGCGCTGTCAGGTGGGTATTTTGGCAGCCATAGTTTCAGTGAGGTTAGGGCAGCTCTTGCTAAGGCTGTGAGTCTGGCTGTTGCTGCAGGGAGGGGTGGATTGTAAAGGGGAGATGATGACCAGCCCTTGGGATGTGAGGATAGAGGTGTCTTGGGCTGTCATGCTCCCCATGCAGTTTCTTGCAAGGCCAGACTTCTTCTCCCAGTGTTGGCTCTGTGTGTTACCAGCCAAAGCCAAGAAATTATTTCACCCTGCCCTTACTGCTCACCTCAGTGAACTTCCCTGTTTAAAACAGCATAAATTAGTGTGAAAATTGGCCAAATCAACACCAGAAGGGTTAAGATGACAAAATGATAGTTAGTGGCTTTTCTCTCTTTCCTTTTCCTAGGCAGAGCCCCCCCCCAACCCTGAGCTGCCAGGACAGCCTGGCCCCAGTGTGTAGAACACATTAGTACTGGTATTGTGGGGTTGGGGTGGATGCTTAGGATATGAGCGTTCTGTCCACCAGGACTTCTGCAGCCTTTTGAGAGACCTGGTGGTGGGGACTTCCCATATTCCTCAGGATTCCCCTCTTACCATGAGGAGATGTCCAAGTTAGGAACTGGTAAGCCTTAAAGGGAAGATTGTAAATGTATGTGCTACTTCAATCAGATGGCATGTCTGTGTTTAAATACCTTTTTGGCTGCAGGAACTAGTCTCTCATACCCAACACTGTCATTTAAAGGAATAAATATCAAGAGACGGGACTGAATTGTTTTTTAAGCATTTTAAAGCTAGCCAAGATATAGATCCTCCCAAGACCTCTGGCAAAAGAAAATTAAACAGTTTTTAATCTAGTGTATTAAGAGGATCAAAGGCAACCTGTCCTAGGAACCTTCTGCCTCTTTTCCCCCAGCCACCTGGGGAAAACAAACCTCTTTCTTTAGGAATAATTATTTCTTTACGGTGCTGGGTCACAGTTGTCCCGTCTCCCTACGTTTGCTGCCTCCAGTCAGTAGTTTATTGAGGGAGCTGTGTTTATTCTTTTCAGCCTGAGAGTTTGTTTCAAATTAGCACTGTGCTTCCACAGAGTCAACTCAGATCCTTCATTATTATCTCTAATACTGAAGCAATTAAGATCATTCAGCAATTAAGATGAGCAAAATCCAAAGATGGTCCTGTTTCCTCCCAAACGTTTCCACAGTGTGCAAGTAGTTTCACTCAGAGGCTGCATGTTCTGGGAGGTTTTCTGACATCCTTGCATGTTGGGCCAGCAAAATTTACATCCTAAAGGTTGAGAGGCAACCACCTGTGTGATCTTGCAAGTGTTGTCAGGTATGGGGTGATCCTACAAGGCCATTTGAGGATGGAGGATGTTGACACATCTTGCAGGGTGTGATTTACAGTTAGCCTCCCTCAGGCAGGAGGTGCCAGGGTCAGCTGGAGCCAAGTGACCAAAAGGCTCCATTCACTACGGAGTCCAGGCAGGCAACTCAGAAACTCCAGTGTTTTCTTTGCAAGTTAAAAATTTCATTCTGTTGTAGCCAGTTAGGTGTATTCAGAAAAACATAAAACAGGCCACATATTTTGTGCATGGTTTTCCTATAGCAAATCTTAGTAGGTTGCCATTATCATTGGATCACCATTTTGGTTAGGAGCTGCTCCTTCATGCCAGAATGAAGTTGTATTAGTAATTATATCAGTATGCTAGGTGAAATGGTTTCTTCTCAGAAGACATATTTTCAGAATTCAGATTTAATGAAATGGGCTTGAGAACAGTTTTGTAAATGCTTTCCTTATTTTAGGTACTTTTCAGTGGTTAGTTTTATTTGCCCTCCAGTAGCCTCTCCCTTTTCTTTGTCTCTAGTGGTTATTTTTGTGTGGGGTTGTTTCATTAGCCCTGTGTGTGTGGTGGTCATAGTTTGCTTCCCAACAAGAGTTACTTGGATTCCAAGCAGGCAGAACAGAAAATTAATTTGTAATTGCATGCTTGTCATTTTGATTTTACCCAAATACAGATGGAGGATTATGCCAGCAAAGTCTTACGTGTGCATAGTATTCTATATATTCTTGGTTTAATGTAGGATGTTCTTCTGTGTCTTCTGACTCAGAAAGGAGGGAATGAAAATTGAGGTAAAGTCATAATGTGACATTAATTTTGGACTACAGTTCTGTTTTTTCCACAGGCTCTTAAGGAACAGTGTGAACAACTTTCCTAGACGATAAAAGAACATATTGGGAAATGGTGGGGTTTTTCCATTACCGCTTCTAGGCATCATTTTACAAACGCTTGCTTTAGCTTATGCGTTGTTCCTTCAGGCTCAGTGTGGCTGGGTATGGGGACAGGGTTTAGGCTGTGCTTGAACAGGTTCTGTCCAAGAGGTTGGGCACTTTCCCAGAAGCATCTTCTTCTTGGGACTGGGAGGGACAGAGCAAGAGGACATCGCTGTGACTTAGGATGGTTCTGCAGTCTAGCAAGACACGTCTGTGCATGGATGATGGTGGCAATTAAGGCAGCACAAAAGCTGGCTCACTTGGTGTTGAAAGGCTCTGCCGCCTGCCTCTCTCTATTGGGAGCCTCTGCGCTCAAGAATAATGTCGTTTGGAAGTTGGACTTTTATTATTATTGTTTTCAGTCTGGCTCAGCATGTTGCTGGAAAGTAGCTCAGACCTTTAGTGTGTTATGACAAGCCGACTGAAATTAGTACCATATTTTACATTGTTTCAGAGAGTGACCTCTGCTCACTTGGGAAACATAAAGGAGCTCATCTTATTTACCCAGCACTTCTTTCTAAATCCGTGTTCATTTTCCCTTGGTTGGGTTGAATTTGTAATGCTGGAAACAAAGTCAAATGCAGAAGATTTAAAAGAGCTGGTTCTTGAACTTTAAAAGTTCCCTTGAATAGACTGGGCACTTATAAATGTCTCCTTATTTGCAGCACTTTTTATTTTCATTTCCTTTCTGGAATTCCTGAATCAGAGGAAGGAGATTTCCAGTATTATTGTGCTGGAAATTTTTCTGTGCATTCTGTGATAGTTTAACAAAAAAGATCACACAAAACCCCCTTATGCCAGAGCTATATTTCTTCGGGTTTGCATTGTTAATGTAATTTTTTAAGTGTAATCTTACGACACCTGATAATTAGAGTATGGAAACTCTGTTGAATTTTTTGAAGCATTTCTCAATTAGTGGCACCTAAATAAAGGACGACAGGGCTGACTCCACAGTAGTTGCCGTCCGTGTTCCTTTGCTTGAAGGATGAGTGCCAGTTGAAACTTTGTATTCTGAACACTGTTCTCTAGGCACTTGGTATAATAAATTTGCAAGGTGGTCTTTATTTTCTGTTTTTTTGTTTTTTTTTTTTAGAAACTACAAAGTAGTTTCTAAACTACAGAGCAGAGTAGAACTGAGCCTGAGATCTGGTTTATTTTATCAGAGTGATTACCTGTGGGTTTAAATTTGTTGGAACAGTGATGAAGGACATGCTTGTGTTCACCACTCAGTTTCCTTTCTCAGAACTTTGGTCAGAAGTTTTATGGAGTAAGGTAATAGATTTTTCTTACCAAAAGAACTTTTAATTTTTTTACTTCTAAAATTGAAGGACCCGGTAACTTCTGTCATCACCAACTTTTCTCAGTTACAACTTATGATGGACTCTTTGGATAATTTCATTTTCTTCTTAACGAGGTTGGCACAGTTGAGATGAGAGCTCCATGGAGATTTTTCTCAGAGCAGTCTGAGCTGTGGGACCCAAATCATCTTGGTCCTGATGCACTTTCTCTGAGTTAAAGGCAGGGTCCTGCAGGCCTTTCAGGGTCCTTGACAGCTGCTGGACACCTCAGCTGTCTTTCCGATGTGCACGCCCCTTGCAGTGTGTTGTACCCATATTTATCAGTTTAAGAGCACTGTCAGCCCTGGCTCTGATGTACAGAAAGGTGAACTCTTGACTGATTTATTTGAGGCAGCTTTAGCTGTGGTCTTCAAACAAAGTGTTCAGTGGAGAGTTGAGATCTTCATGTAGCTGGTCTAGCAGCCTTTTGAACATAGTTGACCTTTGCTTTAATTAGCAAATTGGTGATTGCCTTATGGTACCTTTCATATCATATTTTGTAATTTATATTTGGTAGGAGGACCTGTTAGGTACAGCATGTCTCACTGTGCCCATTGCTGTGGTGATACTGGAGGACATTCCCCAACCTGGACCACATGCTCTGACATGTCCATTCTAGCTCCAGGGTCTTCTCTGAGTACTTAGAGTGACTGGACTTTATACTTTTTTACCTTTTTCTGATGTTCTCAAGATTTCCCCACTTCCAGGGCTTTTAATTTTCCTCATCTTTCAGTCATTCACATCAGAATGCAAGTGAGCAATGGTGGTTGTAGGCTGTGGACCCAGGTTCTGAGTCTCAGGAGAAACTTGAGCAGTAATCCTATTTCATCAAAGAAAACAGTAGCTGTGCTTCCTTTGCTGGACAACAGAATGGCTGAGCTGAGCAAATCTGCTTGTTGGGTCTGTGACTTGCTTCATCTCCCTCTCACGCAGTTACTCGCAGAGAGAAAAACTCCTGTCACATGTTTTCATTCACGTCACCCAAGCTTGAGGATATGGTCTAGGAAGACTAAACTTGTGTTCTGTGTTTGCTGCCAAGATGCCTCAATCCACCAGAGGTAAAATCAACTCCTTTTTGCTGAGTGAGAATTCAAAGCTCTTTATTAATAAGGAAAAGAAAGTGCCAAATCTTTCTCTTTCCTGTCTTATATGTGTGGATGGTGCATGGTACTAGTCCTGCTTTTGACTCTCCATCCTCCCTTTCCACGGGATGTTTCCTAAACATTGGCATTAAAATTAACAGGTTTCTGAAAACAGCTATGATAGAAATGCCTTTAATTTAAATGCCTTTTAATTTAAAATCATTTGTGCTTTCCAGTGTTTCTGTTTGAATAGTGTAGAGGAGACTTTCAGGTGTACCAGAACAGTTGGTCTCTCAACTCTTGTTGGCTTTTACTGGGGTATGAAGAAAAAGCTGTTGCTCCTGTCCTTGAAAAATCTCTCTGTAATGATGTGATGAGTTGGTGTTTCTCTCTGAGAGTCTTTGAAGCTAGTATTTTCTAGAACTTCTTACCAGAATTACCAAGCAAAGCTTTATATTAAAATATTAAAAAGATTGTAATTGCTTTAATTAAAAAATACATGCACGTACCTGTATTTGATTTATATTACAAATACCTGTACTATCGGGTTGTATTTGCCAGAGTAAATACCTGAAAGGTTTTAAGAAACTCATTACGTTGAAGCTCATGGACTGAGCTGGCCTGTTCCTCAGGTTTCACAAGGTTTTGTCCTATCTTCCTATGTGTATGCATGTTTATATGGGTGTATGTATGTCCTTACATTTACCCTGCCTAAAAGCAAGCAGTCTGAAGAGCTGTAATCATCCTTGGTTGGGATAAATACACATTGCCATGTTTTCTAGAAGTACTGCAAACACTGTTAAAATTGTCTTGAGTTGCAAAAAAAAGTTTGGTTTGCTCCCACGTAGGCAGTCCGAGTCTCTCTCCCGTGCGGACTAAAGCGAGGTGCAGAAGCTTTGCTGCAAGTGGGAGCCAGGTCTGGAGTCACCAACTCTGCTACCCTGAAATTTTATTTATTTTTTTCCCTTTGTGAAGCTGTATTGGTGCCTTCTGCTCCCACTTAATAATGCGTGTTGGGAAGAATCAGTAGGTAGGAGACAGCATTTTCTAACCTGTTCTGTAAGGGATTTAATGCACACTGTTGAACAATATATCTGATGTGGGAGGTGTTTCAGCTAGTGTTGCCAGAAGATTTGGGGGACCAGTGTGAGCCAAGCTCTCCTTCATTCCTCGCAGGAGCCTTTGTCAAGGCAAGCATTCTTGTACTAAGCGAAACCTCAAGAAATCTCTGGAATTCAGAAGTTAAATTTCACTGAGAAGGAAGCAATGTAAAACAAATAAAGGGCAAATCTTTTCCCCCCAGAACAATACAGTAGTGGAGTTGTATGTGCCTTAAATGTGAAAATAGCAGGGGAGGCTCTAAATAACAGGGGTCATGGGTGAGGAAGGGAGGAACAGGAGTGGGAAGGTGGGAGCCTCTTTTTTTTTTTTTTCACCTATGTCCAAAGAGTGGAGCTATGATAGAGGGTGTCATTGGATGGGTGGTGGGGGTTGGAAGATACACATGCCAAATCTGCAAAGAGCGTTCAGTTTTGGGTGCAAAAAAGCCATCTTTGTTTGGGAGGGAGCAGAGCAAACACCGCTATCATAATGCATCTTCTCTTCCTTCGCATGCAGTTGTCACGAGAGATTTGTAACTCTTTTCTTGGTTCATTGTTCCCCAGCTAGTGTGTACTCTCCATTCAGTAGTGCCAGAATTAAGATGAAGCCTGCCTGTTTCAATAAGGCGGCTTTGTTGTCCAAATGGCAGCACTTGTATAGAAATTGGATTGACTCCAGCAGAGCTTGCACGATACACTGCAAAACTGTTGTCATATGATCCTTTTTATTACTAAGAAAAAGCCTGTTCTCAAAAAGCAGACTAGTCCTTTTTTTTTCTGCTTTGTTAGGGAAAAAATATCACCAGAAAATTCTCTCTATTAATAATTAGCTGCAAAAGTGAAAACTATGCATTATGATTGAGTATAATAAAGCAATTGGATTAAGTGAAGTGACATTAATGTAGAAATATGGTGGAGCCTTATCTACGTCATTTTATATAGCAGCAGCCTTGATTAATCAACTCAGAAGTGTAAGTAAGCACGTACTGTTCAACTTTAGCAAAAGAGAATGGGAGGTGATGGCACGAAGGGGAAGGGAGAGGTGTTGGAGAGATGCGGCGTGCCACTGTGGCTTCTGAAAAATATGTTTCTTTCATCTGTCTGCATTTCCTCAAGATGTGGAAGGGAGACAGCTTGCTCTAAACAAGCTGTTTGAGAGGGTGAGCATCTCTTGGTACTCTGTGTTCATATCGCACCTAGCACTATGACTCCATCATGCAGGCCAAGCACAAGGTAGGATGCATCCTTAAGAGAATAAGATCAACTGCTAATGTCTGCTAATAATGGAATTTGCTATTTCAATTCAAAGTGGTTTTTTTCTCTAAGAATTTTTTTCTCTGTTCTGAACTAAAGCGTCTGTAAAGAGAGCACTTTTTATCAACTAAGGTCCAGGTGTTGGATTGCAAAAGACAATTCTGCTGTCTTTGTTTTTTTTTTTCAAGTTACGTAGAAAATAGATTAAGACATTTTGCTATAATTATGGATACTAATTGTTAACTGAAAATTTTTATTAAAAACATTGTATGTTCACACTGGGATAATGTGAGGAGAACTTGCCTTAGGTCTAGATGAGTTTTATAAAACATCTTTTTTAAAAATTTATTAGTGCATTTTTGTATTAAGGTGCACAAAGAAACCTCATTTTGCAATGCTTTGTGACTTGCAAACTGTTTCTTTTTAGCTTGTCTTTTGTAGCAGTGTGATAATATTTGTGTAGGTTTTGGTAGCTACAAAATGTAATTGAGTTCCTAGCACATACAGAGCAGAATTAATAGATTTTAAAGCTGGAGGGACCCATTATGCTCATTGTCTGATGTCTGACAGGACATCGTATTTCATCTAATAATTCCTGCATCAGGCACATAGATTCAGGTTGAGCTTGAGGGTACTTTAAAGGCATCCAGTCCTGATTTAAATACTCGCGATGATAGAGCTCTTTTCCAGTGGTGAGTTACCTTTTTTTTTTTTCTCTATAACAAGTTTGGTACTGCTTTTCCACTCTGAATTTGTCAAGCCACTGGGTTTTTTTTGTATTCTGTTTTTGTGTGCTAACTTCAGCAGATGTCACCGTTTGGTCTTCTCTTAGATAATCTGAGTCAGTTGGACTCCTCCTGCCTTCCATGTAAGGTGTGTCTTTTAGGGCCTTACTCTGGTAGCCCTTTACTCTTTTGAATATCATTTATGTAAGCGTTGCTCATTATGTTTTGGTGTTTTTTTCTATTACAGACACTCTAAGCTTTTTGAAATAATGTAGTTCTTGAAAACCCTATTTATTGTTTCATCAAGTACTAGTTCCACATTCCATCTGAAGGCACCACAAAGTATAATTTGTGTTTACTAGGTGTGGAGGCAACTATATGTGCACTCTGTGACTGAGGAACTACCTATTTTTAGTTGCTAGATAGGTGTTCTAGGTGATGTGAAGAAAGACAAGTATGTCATATTTTAGGAAATTCTTTCTAACTACTCTCCCCCATGACTTCCCTAGCTGAGAATAGTTATCTATAGATTGATAGTTCAGCATAAATTGTAGGTCTAACAAATAATAATTATTTCACTGTAAAAGAGTGCAGGCCAGTCAAGTTGCCCTCTGTAGTGTCACGTGTTGTATCCACCAGACGATGAATAATTCTCACACCTAGGGATTCAGAATCTTTGACTGCAGTTTGGTTGTGAAGCTGAGGGTATGAGTGTGCTTCCCTTTTGCTCAATAGCTTGCAGTGCTGCTGTTCCATGTTAGTGTCTGTTCCAGAGCATTTCTGCAGACTTGATGGGAAAATTAGCTCTTATCTACAAATTACTTCTTTTTCCTAATTGTGACTTTTTTCCTTCAAAGATTTTTGTTTACAGGGGACATAAAGGAAAAAGTATTATTTTATACAGTTAGTGGCATTCAGTAGGCAGAGGCTAGTGGAAACAGGTGAAAAAAAAATCTCACCTCTGCTTCCAGTATCCCTGAGCTGCTGGCAGCAGGAGGGATCATCACTTTGTGCCCTCCCTCCTCTCAGCCTCTTCCCTAGATACTTGCTGTGGGCCACTTGTGGCTACTGAGGTAGAGGGACTGCTGGTCCCACCAAGGGTGAGGGAATTTATCATGATGGTCTTGTATCATGAGTAGGAAGTAAATCAGAGGTTTTATTTACTGTTGTGTAAACCAACCTGTTCATTGTGAACTGCAAGGCTCAGTACTATTGGTCACGTCTTTATCTTGCATTATAACAATTCATATGAATAAATTAAGTGCCTTAATAATACTGAGGAAGGACTTACAGGGGTGAGTGTGTTGCTGAACAGAGACATTAGAGATAAATGTATTACCAAACAGAGAAATTTCCAAACTCTACTTCATTAGGACACACACTTCCATTTGCTCTTCAGGTTTAACTGTGGGGCTTGGAGCATCCTGTTGTCTTACAGACATGTCAAGGTCAAGTCTGTTTTCCTGTCTCCCCTACCTTCATCAGTCATGATGGGCATTGAGTCTAAATCCATAGTCAGTGGCCCCTGTGTAGTCAGTGGAAGGAGAGACAGGTGATTCCTCATACCCATCTTACTATCAGCAGAGGTAGTTATGACCCCTAGCTTTGTAGCTTTTCCCACATCGGGCTTTGTGGGAGGAGAACCCTGCTTGTGTACCTGCCTCTGCAGAGACTTTCCTTGCAGCTTGGCATGCAGCTGTACCGCACAGGATTGAGGACAGGAGCTCTCCTCTGCCTTTTCCTCTCTCTTGCCTACTTCAATACCTCCTGAAAAGTGTTGGTGAAGATGCATCATAGCATTTGAGTCTCTTCTCTTGCTCCACAGCTCCACTGGTAGCATTTAACTTTGTAACAGGAGTCTCTATGAAAGTTAATTCCTATTAGAAATTTTCTTTTACTAATAAATTTTTTAGTTGCTGTTAGGATTTTTTGTTGTTGTTGTTGTTGTTGTTGTTTTTTTAAATTCTGATTTACTTTGTGAATTTTTGTTTGCTTGGCATTGTAATTGAATATATTTCTTATGTCAGAGTTCCAAAATCCCCTTCTCTACACTTCTCTTTAAGGAAAGATAGATTTCTTGACCTCCCCAGATACGCTAAGTGTTTTGTCTGGATTTAAGTAGAAATTATGTGGGTCTTCCTTTCCTTTTTCTGTATTCTTGATCTATTTACACTGCTGTGCATGTGATGAAGAATTTAGTCTTTTGTAGGTGCAGGAACTGTAGCTCTTCTGAAACCACTGAAACTCCAGCCTCTGTTTTCTGCTGCTGTTTGTTTGCCTGTTACCTTTCCTGGCAGTTAGCGTGGGGGAGTAGCACTGAAATTCTTAAGAAGAAGGGAAATGGTCAGCTCAAGTGTAGCAGAGCCATTTGAAGAAGGCTGCAAGCCCTTCTACCAGTGAGGTCATCAGCATGTTGGGAACCTTGTCTGCCTGCATGAGTGTGTAAAAAAAATATTGAAGAGGGGGCTGCTCTTTGTGTCATGCCTGGCTTCTGTTCCTTCAAGGTTGGCTGTGGAGAGGGAGGTGCTTGCATCCACTGATGGTTACAGCGCTGTCTCCATACTGGGTAAGGTGTAGGGTCTTCTGTCACTAGGAGGCCACTGGAAGCTCCCTGACGTTTTTTGTTTGCTTCTTTCTTAATCCAAATCCACAGCTTTCCAAATACGTGGCAGCAGGGGAGGTTACTAGGGGTCACTGCGCAGTTTCCGAGTTCTGTGTAGCGCTTGTTAAGGAGATGGGAGTGTGGCAGGTAAGCCGAGCAAATGGCTTAGCCCTAAGCAGTCCTATTGTTGGCACTGCCTAGGGAGGGGTTGTGCACCGAGCAGGCGTGTCTTGCAAGTGATATTCTGTCATCCCCCGATTACGGAGGAGCAGCATAAATAGAGTGGCCTACATTGAGGTGATTCTTGGAGGAAGGAGGCATTTAAAGATGGAGACTCTTCTGGGCACTTGGAGCAAAGTGTTTAACCACAATACGCTTCCCAAGGAGGGTGGGGGAGAGGGGAGGGATCATTAAGCCAAGGATCTCTCTGTCCATCTCTGAATGCTTGAGATGTTGGGGACAAATGATTCCTTCAAGGCATGCAGCGCTGCTATCCTCTTTAGGGCCTTCGTGGACCAGCTTTTACCTTTAACTATTTTTAGTGCTTGGCTATTGTTGGCTTGAGGGGGAGTTACATGAGGAAGGTTGCTTAAGAGGATGCCGTTGTATTTTATTAACAAGACTGGTTAGGGAGCAGTAGAAGCATCATACACTTCTAATGGTGCAAGTTGACATGTTTAGAGAAAGCAGCGGTCTGCAGCACAGGAATGGCTAATAAAAATAATGATTTGTGCCTGTAGTCCTTGTCCAAGAAGGATATTTATCCTTTGAGCCCTCTCTGCCCTAAACACAAGAAGACATGGCCCATGCCAGCCAAGCAGAGGGGACACCTGCTAATGTTGTGTGGTGGCAGCTGGGATGTGCGTGAGACAGCAATGCTGGCTGGCCCAGTGATGTCTGTCCCCAGGCAGAGCCCCAGCTCTGGAGGGCGAGCTCTCCTTTCCTCCACTCTGCAGCTTGCTTTTCATTTTCACCAAGATGTGGCACAGTGCGCTTGGTGGTGTCGATTTGGTGTCTCACCCCAGCCTCCTGACAAAGTTTGCATCGTTGCAAGTGTTGGACAGTGTGGCCTGCTAGGATCGAAAGAGCTCAGAAGGCTTATGGTTGGATATTTATGCATTTGTTCATTACCTAATATTGTCACTCATATTATCTAAGATTAACTGAAAGAGCCTGGGCAAAACAGTCACCTCCATAGTTTTCCTTACCGTGTCCTCTGCACGCCAGGCCTCTTTCAGGGGAAGCGGTGTTACCTGCAGCCACTTCTCCTCATCAGCTCCTCTGGGAGCATCATGCATCCCCTGACATATGGACCTGCAACAATTGTGGGCTGTGTGTGCCCAAGATGCTCTCTCTGAGTGAGGAGAAGAGGGTCCTCCACATCACAGCTCACGTCTCTGCTGGACTGAATTGTGCTCTCAAGGAACCTCTCTTCATTCCCCGTCTTTTTCATTGTGGCACTTAGGTGCCACTCTAGCTACCACAGGTACCTCAATCTAGTCTCTTCAGATCAGAAAAAGACTCCTCCTTCTATACTGATACTACTATCAGTCTGGGCTTTCTACCTGGGTGTAAAGAAGCCCTTTCAGGTGCACTGAGTGGGAGTATAAATACGCAAGAAGTTCTGGGCACTTCCTGTCCCACTCCCAACCCCCAACTCCATTCTCTTTTTTTTTTTTTTTTTTAATTAAGCTAATGGTATTTTTGAGATGATAGCAGGTCTTTGATGAAGATAAAAAGACATTTTCTATTGTGTGCATTAAAGCCCCTTGTAAGGTAAATTACTTCCATGCAAACCCCATTGTTTGAAGTGTCCTGCTGTTTTTGCCAGGTGGAGTTGCAGGAATTAACACAGTTTCATCATGTAGAAACAATCTTTCACTATCTGCAGGCAAAAAAAGATTCTGGGAGACAGAATAAAAACTCAGGCGCTTTCTCTGTGGAGACTAAGGCTGTTGGGATGACATTTTAATTGTTAAAGGAGTTCAGGGACAGGTTCTTTCTGGGGCTTATTCTCTCCCCAGGTAAACCCTGTTCTGCAAAGACTTGGGTGTAGATGTCCATGAGTTGGTTGAGAGAGCTGGGGGGAAGCATCCATCCAGACAACATGTGTATTTAGAACTGGTTCTTTCTTTCCTCCATTCGTGTCCATTGTAAGGGACTCCAGAGTTACCCATGCCTGTGGCAGATTTTTTTCCCCCATGTAAACTGAATAAATTTTGCAATTTCTTCTAGTGCATATGTATCGTTTGATGTTTCTCCTACTGAGTAATAGGATTGAAAGTCACAGCAGCGATTGAAGCCGAGTTAGAAAAAGATCCCTCTTCTGACACCCCTCTGTCCCAGACGATGGCACGATGGGCAGCCTGCAGCTTTGCCCTGACGCCGAGAGGGCCCACTGGTGTTTTTGTGGAGGATGTGTCTTCCACGGCCACTGCCATGGGAGGTAACGAGCTCCTTCAGCAACTCACATTCATGAAACTCCCTAAGAAAGCCCTCTCTGTTGGTGCAAGAGAGATGGAAACAGGCTAGGTGTTTTCTCATTTACCTGTTTATCCAAACTTTACCGATTTATCAAAACTTTCCTATATCAGATTGGAATATATTGTTGGATATACAACGTGTTTTTTAGAAAGATGTTGACTTTAAACAATTGGTCTAATAGGATTGCTCATTTTCTGATGTGTTTGATTTTAAATCTTTGTAAATCTCCACATGGTTAATTTCCCCCTCAGAATTATTGTTTTTTTCCATGTGAAATACTCTGCAGTTATACCAAACGGAATTCTTATTTAACATAGCATGGAAATAACGTAATTTGACTATGTCCAATTTTAATTTGATTTTTTATTTAAAGGATTTCTAGTAACGCAGATCTTAAAATACCATGCAACACTGGCTGCAAATACAAGCATGACTTTGCTGCTGAACTCCCTGCAATTCACCAGCGAGGCTGAAGAGCTTTCAGTGCATTGCAGCAGGTCAGAGGAGCTACTTCAGCTGCATTCTTCTGCTGCCATTTCTGTGATTCACATTGCTTCCACTGTAGGAATGATAAAGTGGTATTTCACATAATTTTGCTCCTTTGGCAGTTCTTCACAAAGAACTTAGCAAAGCTGCAATGATCCATTTGAACTCCACTTGAAGCACTGAGCGTGTCAAAGAGTGGGTACGTGCCATTGGTTTTGGCCTGTTTTTATGTGAAGAACCGATGAGTTTCATTTCAGGAATGTTAATTGAGCCATTTGAGTTCAGGTATGAGCTCTTTGCATAACTGCCTTTTGTTGAGGCAGTGAATTCCTGTGACCCTTGCCTGTCCCTCCTCACTTGTGTCATTTCTTTTTTTCACTGCAGCCCTGCTCCTAGTTTATTCCATAATCTAGATTATGGCCAAAGGCAAGACCTACATAAGCATATGGTGCACGTTGCACGTTGCATTATCTGAAGTCATGAGGGTGTGATTAATGGGCTTAGGGTTTTAATTTGGCCTGTCTTACTCTCGTGTCTCTCTCTAGTGAGGTTGCAAAGCCTGACAAGTGACTGTGGGTTGTGCACACCAAGTGGTGAGGTGACACTGATTTCCTTGAAGTGCTGGGCAGCTGCTGGAGGTAAACCTCTGCTAAGAGGAGAAGGTGGGAGGCTTGCTTCAAACTGGCCAGCACAGTTTAGGTGGCATTGTTTTGTCAGATCCTAGTGTCTCACAGCAGCTTGGTCTCTGCCTTCTAAGCTGCAGTGGAGAGAGCGGGTGGTCTAATTAATGGGTCACATCAATTGTTGGCCGTTCCCTTTCAGGTATCGCTCAGCCTTGTGGGGTGTGTAGATGATGCAGGTCTGTAGGAGGGAACTGCTTCCAGCCTTCTTGCTGTGATGAGGTTCAACAGATGGCCAGGTACTGTCCAAGAAGAGCACATATGAGCTAGATGAGGAAATAAAATCCTCTCTGCACTATCAACACCATTAAACCAGAAGTCCAACCTGCCTTGCGAATTTATCATCTGGAATTTGAAGGTTGTATTTTCTTTCTCAAATTTAGTGCATAAAATGATTTGTTAGTGCAATATGTGGCTGTCCAGGAAAAATACGGCAGGCGCCTGTCCTGCACACGCAGAGAGAGACACTGGCCAGCCTGGCAGCTCGCCGTGTTAGAGGGATGGGGGCTTTGTCACACTCTTTGGCACAGTGGGAGAGGATGAGTAGATCAAAGCAGCAGGTGCAGAGGCTCCTCTGTCAATGCTATATTCAAACTGAACATTTTATTCCAGACCAGATTTACTCTAGTCCTTTGGATCAAATGTCCCCACTGCATAGGTGGTTTGAATCTGTCCAAGCAACCACTCATTTCAGATCCTTCTAGCTCCATTAAAAGGTGTGAGGGCATATGGTGCATCTCTGGACCTGACCTTCCCATTTAGTTTTCTCTGAAAGGAATCTAGGTTGGGCCCAGCAGAGCTGCCCTGTGAACGAGGCCAGCTTGCCTTGGTGGGAGGGACAGTCGGGGGTTGCTTCGAATCCACTCTGGACCACTCACTTGTGTGGACACAGCCAGGGTGATCCTAGCCAGAGGTTTAGGAAGTCCCGGTTTTCTGTGCAACTCTGGCACCAGTGGGTGCCCTGTGGCTGATGGGAAGCCACTGCACCTCAGACCACCCCATCTGCCTCAAGTAGGGTGGTGTGATCTCTCCAGGTGAAACCTGTTTCATTGCAGCTGAATACTTCCTAGCTGCTGGGATTCTTATAAACGATTTATGGGTGTTGTGTTGTGGTGGGAAGTGGGGACCTTGCCCCAGATTCATCTTCCACTTTGTCATCTCTGCTACTTTCAAACAAACCCCACACTTCATTCATAAAATAATCCTGAAGGTGTAGCCCTGAGTATGGGACGTACTTGTCAAGATACTGCTTGCTGTAAGCCATGCTACTTTGATGATATTTCAACAGCAACAGAAAGATTTGTGTTTACTTGTAGTAACTCATCTTAGAAGGAAAAAGAGTTGAATCTTCAGTTTCTAGCCAGCTTGCTTAAGGTACTGAAATTAGTTGTAGAGATACAGAAATTGTTGTATCTGTTTTATTGATGGTGTGGTGTTTAAACAAACAAAATTAGAAGTCTTGTTTGTGGACTGATAGTTGGAATTCTAAGTTTTTATTTATCTTGGAAAGATCTAATGGTTTGTTTTTAGTAATAACAATTCTGCTAATTTTTATGTTAGGCAGCCAAATGTTGTTGGCTTAGATATCCGTGTCCCTCAGAACTGCTGTTTTTAATTTTTGGACTTGGAACAAACCCAGCATCAGAAGTTAAAAGCAAAACTTTTCTCAGCAGGTTGAGACAAAAAGAAAGCCATTGTATCACAGAATATATGCACTTAACAGCCGAGGGTTTTGAAGCCATGTTTACAACAACAAAACCAAAAAACCCCACGCATATAGCCAGTTGGTGATTTTATTGTTCAAATCGGATGGCCTTTCTTAAAATGAATTTTAATGGACAAGCAAGAAAGACTGTATTGCTGTACTTGTGCAACTGAAGTTTATGAAATAGGATTGGAAAAATACACAGAATAATTGGGCACATCCTGTACTTAGTGAATCACTGAGCTAGTGCAATAAACATTGCTGCGTTAGGGAATTTAGACCTATACCCTGCTTCTGCCAAGAACATTGGGAATTGCTTGGGATTGTGGATGATCTGTAACACGGGCTACCTGTGCTGTACCTTGTGCAGATTTTTCTTCTTTGTATGTTTCATGTTCTGAGGTAATTTTTGGGTTTGTGACACAGGGTTAAGTCCGATTCTGTGACAGCTTGCATCTGCTCAGGTTAACTCAGTGGAACCTATGAGACAAACCATGAGCTGTACGTAGCAGTTCTGGAGGCATTGGTATGGTAAAGGGAAAAGATCTGTGAGCATTGAAGTACGTAGTCTAACCAACATCTTCCTTCAGAGAAATGGTGTTTTGTCTTCAAAAGTAAAAGCAAAAGTAACAGGCATTCGATAACTTCAATATTGTTTGCCAGATAAGAAGGATAAACTTGTGAACACGTTTAAGAAATCACTAATTTCCAGAAAACAGGCTGTTATTTAAGGGACATGAGAACCATTATGGAGCCAGAAACAAACACAGCATCCAAATCTGCTCTTCAATACACATGTGGCTCTTGCAAATACTGAGAGCTGCACATGCACAGGCTTAATGGGATCCTGATGGAAACCATCCAGAGCTGGAGTCTGGCCCCGGGTGAAACTAGGACTGCTGTCTGGCTAGGACTGACGTTTGGGTCTCAGACAAAGTGATGGAGATGTTTTCTTCCCTCAAGGAAATATGTGTTTAGTCATCAGCCAGAAAGACAGGATGGCTTGTGTGCAAGGCTTTTGCAGCGTGGCTTAGTGTTAGCTCTGGGCTTCCTCCATCTTCTTTAGTTCCCAAAATCATGATAGTCCTTTTAAGGAGAAGCTTTACTGGTTTTCCCAGTAGCAGAGGGAGTGAGCCAGGTGTAAACTGAAGGTTGTGCTACTGTTCTTTCACCCTGTGGGCACAACTGCCATCCAGGAGATGCGCACATCATGCGTTTCTGGTACCAGTGAACTGATAGGCAATATTTAAGTTTTCAGTCAAAGCAACTAGTAGTAGTTTCCTCAAGTGTCTACAGACATGGATTGATAGGTCCCCAAAGGGTCTTTTGCGATTTTGCTTCATCTAGGAAGCAAGAGCCAAGAAAGTAGGAGTACATTGGAAAAGTCTCACTAGTCCTGGAGAAGTGCTTCTGTTTGGAGTAGTGGGTTGGACAGACAGAAATGGTATCCCTGAAGTTTCTGTGTTA
Organism: Merops nubicus; assembly: GCF_000691845.1. NCBI lineage: Eukaryota > Metazoa > Chordata > Aves > Coraciiformes > Meropidae > Merops > Merops nubicus. Next base: position 28,736 of record NW_008633559.1, on the reverse strand, counting down.
GCAGACTTTCTGGAGGTTAAACTTTAAAAACATAGCCTTTTTTTTTTGTTAAAGGTGTAGCCTCTCCTGGGGGAAGAATGGATTTAACCAGCAGAAAGCATCTGCTGGTCTTCTCTCCCTCCTGTGTAAAAGCTGTATAGGCTCAGGATGTTCCTGGGGAGGGGAAATCAATTTTCTGCACTCCTCAGTTCGATGCAGATGCAGCCATGGCCGTACAGTAAGTGACTCATTCTGTGGCCATCTTTTTAATGATGAAACTATTATGTGCTACATCACCCATTCAGGCATTTTGTTTTTCTAATTTTCTACCCCTGGTTCCCAGAAACATGAATAATGAGGCTTTTAGCAGAGAGGTGGAAATGCTCTCTGAGACACACGTGCTGTTCGTTGATGCTGTGGATAATATTAGGGATACAGGAGCATAATTGGCTTGAACTTTTGCTCACCCCTAAAATTTAATCCAAAGGATTTTTATCAAGTTCAGATAAGGTCCCTGCTTCTATTTAACTCCCATTAGAGTTCCGTCCTTCTGTGTTGTCTCTTTCCTTCTACTTGGGGTTTCAGGTGGGAATTTTAGCGCGTTGCACATGCAGTAGTTGAACCTTGGCCTACAAAACCCAGCGAGCTCAGACGATAAGGAAAGGCAGTTTATTACTCTTAAGAGCTGCCTTTCCCACATCAAGTAGATTTGCATCAGGCAATTGCATGAATCAGATCTTGATCTTCATTACTGCAAAATACAGGAAGGAAAATCCCATTTCTGAGAGTCTTTCTAGTGTACACAGATCCAGATGTAAAGCACCACTCTGTGCACAGCACATAAGACTCATATGTATTTTATTAATGTAAGTGTAATGTAATTATTCTCTTGTCCATCTGGCAGGTAGTGTTTTCATTAAGAAGTGAATAATCTAAGCTATAGGCTCTGTAGAGGGGGATGAGTATGGAGGAGATTCAGGTCATCTGCTGTGGGACCATAAATAGAAGCTAACAAGGGAGCCCTTGCTGTCCTTGTCTAAAACTGAAAATCTGTTGCTTTTATTTTTCCTTTAGCAAACTACTTGCAAGCTTAGAAGCTGGTCTGCTAATGAAATCTTTTCACCATCCTGCAGTTTAACTCCTCATTTATGGTAGTGGCTGGAGGCATAGTGTGAAAAAAATAGGCATTACATAAGGGAATGAAAATCAAGTCCTTATATAAACCACTATGCATACATAAGATAAAAATCACCCTTCCACAGGTGCCTGTGGATCTCTGTGTGGGAAGTACTGTTTGAAGAAGAAGCATGGATTACTCAAGGGGTTTTATTCATATAGAAGGTCCTGATTACAAAAAGCAAAACAAAATACACACAGAAGAACAACAACTGTCCTCCAGAAAGTTTTGAGAAGTGTGGTGTGTGGTGCGTTCTCAAGGAAATCTGGTTGCTCTCTGACCATCTGTGTGGCATCTTCTGTTTCCAGACAGAGTTTTCTGATGTCCACATGGAAACGGGAGCAATTTCCTCTTTCCATGTCCTAGCGAGACTTTTCTTGGCACAAGTGACAGTGCAAGGCCTAGTTTGAGTTTTGTCCTGGAAAGATATAAATATCCTGGCCCTGTCCCAGGAACATTCAAGCAAGGATTAAGTTTTATTTTTTATCTGGTAATATTCAGGGGAACCTATCAGAGTGGCTAGGCTGGGAAGGGTGTTAATTTATTAAAGGCTGTAAGTCAAGAAGAAAACTGAGCTTTTAAAAAATTATTTTTTATTCTATCACTTTAAATTTAGGAGGGGATGATGAAATTACGCTGAGCATCCTTTCTGTGTGTATGCTGCAGCTATTGCCAGGCAAGGGGTTAGATATTGCCTTTGCCCTTTTCTAAAGGCACATATTTTGCTTCAGACAGCCATGTTCTTTCCTAAAGGATCCTTCTTATTTTCCTTCAAGTAAAGCTCACATTCAGTTGCTGTTCAGCCAGGGTGGAGCACAGAGGCTGTGGCACCACCAGTTCCAAGGAAACACCTCTGAGGGTACTCATCACCCTGGCTGCAGATAATGGGAAACTGAAACCAAACCTGGGCAACAGCGTCTTGAAAACAGCTTTAGAGGCTGGCTGCCAAACAGTTCAGCACTGTGTGGAGGTGCTAGTGCAATCCCTTCTCATTAAGGAAGCTGCTGAGCTTCTTTCTTTGGTAGGTACTGAGAATACTTGAAAGGAGATACTTAACTACTGCACAACTTAGTACAGGGAGCAAAGAGAGTAGGGACAGTAAAGAGATCCCAGGCAAATGGTGAGCTAGAGCTTTGCCAGGCTGTAATAAAGCATGGGTGACGCTTTGCCAGGCATGCTTTTTCCTCTTTATTAAAGATGTTATTTTTCCACCAGTCTTCATGAGGTGTTACTTGGAAAGGCTTGCTGTGTAGATCAGTCTTTACCCTAAGCCTCCTTTGATTCACTTTCCTTGGGGCCGGTTCCCCCATTTCTGCAGAAGTCAGTGATCTCAATGTTTAACAGTTTGATTGTTTCAAGTGAGAATCCACTTCTCTCAATGCATCAAGCCTCAGTCATTTGTATGTGTGTGTGAAGGTCAGTGGGCTTGTCAGATACCCTATTGTAAATCCTGTCACTAAATCAATTTCTGTTAATTAAAAAAAAATGCACTGCTCTTCGAAAGAAGTGCACCCTTTCATCTGGACAAAACCCATTATATCCCAACACAAGTACGATAGGCGTGAGCTCTCTGCTAGTCCTGTGTTGTTTGCTTGTCTCAGCTGGTGCGTTTGTGGTTTGGAAATCTTGGTGTCAGAGGGAGCTGTGTCTTCCCTTCCTCTGAAGGAAATGGCTACTGTTACTACTCTGTCATCATCTAACTTTGCAATGTTGGAAGCAGGAAAAGTCAATAGTGGAAAACGGGTAGTCACGCCAACAGGTGAGAGGCGTTCAGGCCCCTTCCTCACTCCCATGGCGCCTGCACCAGAAGCTTGCAGAAGTCTGACACAATGGCTCAGAGCAGAACAGGATTTTGCATTCGTTTAGTAATTCCCTTGAGGTTATACTCTTAGATGACTTAATGACTTAGTCTATAGCCCGTCTGGAAGATAAGCAGGCATAATTCATTGCAGGCAGGTCATTCATCCTTTGAGATAACCAGCAACTACACACCATAGGCAGCAGGGAGATAAAGATACTATACATCAGCAGCAGTAGTTCAAGGTTTCAACCTCTCCGCCTCCTTCTGTGACCCAGAAGTCATTTGCAGTTTATTATTCAGCCATTTTCTTTCTTTAGGGAGAAATTACTGGCGGTAGTTGGCTGAAGTGAGTACATTGTCCATTCTACCCCTGCCTTTCAATGCAGCCATAGCATATCTCTACTTGGATGTAGGCATCCTCCTATCGCTTATAGGCTTTATGGCTGCATTAAAAGCTGGCTTTGAAAACTTAGTCTAAGCTGATTCCGGTTTTTCTGGTATTATTTAAATGATGACTGTTGTTCACCTACTGCTTGGGATGCTTGCACATTGTTAATTTTCAGTTGCAGTCTGAGAGAAGTTTTTAGGGGTCCAGTTTATGTGTTAGCAATATATATGGTCCAAACTGAGACACAAAGAGAGGAAGAGTGTCTGTATAACGCAGTGTATTATATTTCTTAATTTTCTTGCAAAAATAAAATTGCTTTCAGTGTCAGCAGGTACATTTTAAAATGGAAGAAGTCACACAAAACCATCCAGCTCATAAGCCGACAAATATTAGGACTGAACCTACGACATGATCTCTCCCTGGTTAATATTCCCTTCACCAAAAATCTGCAGTCCGTAAACAACAATCTACATCTTGAAATCCCCTGCATTGCAAAGATAAATGATTGACTCAGCAGGTACTTTATGATGACTAACTCTCAGTGAAACATTTTTCTTTCGTCTACAAGCACAGCAAAAGAAACTGCAAGTACGAGGCTTTTGATACGGACATATGATGGCCATGGTGTGAGTCAGTCTGTGATATTGCTTTATTTGAGGAGGAGGGGATGGAGGCAAATACATGTCTATTTTTTTTTGCTTGTTTTCTAATTACTTGAGGTATTTTTTTCTTTGATTCGGCAACTCTGAACAGTGCATACTGTACTACTGTAACTGGGAGTCAGGGCTGGGAAGTCCAATGGTGGTGATGATAAAAGTAAATATCCTGCATTCTCAGAGGGATTAGGAGGAGGTGGAAGAATTAGTGTTGTTACAGTTTTTCATGTGGTGTCACAGTCCCTTTCTGCACCAATGTTATCCTGTATGTGATCTTTAGACCTGCATTTCTCAAGTGAAATACAAAAAGCAAACAAGAAATAAAAATAGTTTTATGTTCACGTATTCTTTCATTTACGAACCCTGTTTGTTTAGATGATGAAAACGTTCACCTTGCACAAGAAACCATCCTGCAAAGATGTCTTAGTTTTTCTGGGTAGTGCTTATGGCCTGTTTAGAGAGTGTCGTAAGAACAGAGTGGAGAGTGTTTTTGATTGACGTGAAATAATTTGATAATCGACGTGAAATAATTTGATTGACATGAAATGCCCCATATCTCACAGTGCTTTCCTGTCTGTCTGCATGCCACACAGCAAGAGTTGCACTCGCCATGGCTCACCTTCACTTGGTTGTCTCATGCAAAACAGTTTGAATGTCAGCTTCCAAGGTGACCCCTTACGACTTTCAAAGACAGTGAGTTGCGTTTGTGTTTTCATGTAACAAAACACTCAAGCCTGTAATGGGTTGCAAGGAGTTCTGACTGCAGGGGCAAGAATTGCAGCCTGTGGACTGCTTTGTGCAGGAAGGGGTGCTCACTAACGCACTTGTCATCTTTGCATTCTGTGCCAACCTGCTTTGTTAGTACAAGACATGCACATGTCAGGATACGTTTAATACAAGACTTTCTGGCTCCTTAGGGGGAGAGACTCACTTTAGCAAGAATTGTTCTCTAGAGTTGGTTGGATATGAGTTTTAAGCAGGATACCCAGGCAGAAAGTCAGTGTCAATGATCACTAGGGAGCAGATTCCAGAGACCTTCTTTCAAGGAAGGATGTGTGGCCCCTGAAGAATTTGGAACTGAAAACTGTTTCTTACTCTATTTTACAGGCTAAGAGCCCTGCAAAGCGCATTCTTCCCCTTTCCTTTGCTCTTCTGAGAAGTTTCAAGTGATAGGGAGGCTTTATGGCATGACAGTGGGGTTCTTGAAAAAGATAGGCTTCCCACCCAGTTCTTGCATGGGTAACAACTCCCATCTGGTTCCTTTCTGGAGGCTGCTGGTACAGATTTTTAATGCTTTATTCCATGCTCTTGTTTCCAATGTTCATCACAGTACTACAAAAACCTAAATATGTCCTCTTGCAGCCTTTAATTATGTGATAAAAGCCATGCCTATTTTGGAGCCTATTCTTTTTCCAGACAGGGTGTTCTATGGATGGCATTCTCTTGCAAGGGAATGAGACTTTGCAGTTGCTGTTGCTGGCTTTCCTTCTTCTCTGTTCCTTACTGTATTTTTTTTTCTTCAGTTCAAAATGGTTCTCTGTGATTGTAATTGCACTAAGTACATTCAGTAATGCAGAAGTGACCTATTTTGTGCACAGTTTAGCTGATTCTGCAGTTGCTGTAGGGTTTCCTAGCAATGTTCTTCAGCTGCTCCTTGGCTTACAAAAGCCCTGTAAGTTGGGCATGGCCAGCACAACATACCAGAGGCAAGGAAAGTTCAAGGTAACGGAGGAGGAAGAGCTACACAGGTGTGAATGGGTTGGACCAACTGTTCATAAAACAAGGTGGAAGGCCTTTGGAACAGACTGGGAGGACTAGACCAGATGTCATTAAATGTATTAAATTGTTGGAGGTCCTTTGTACAGACGTGTTAATATCCGGTGACATGGCCAGATATTGTGCCCCTGTAGGCTCAGCAGTTAATGTATGATACCTCTGGCATCTGAGGTAGGTACTCAACTCAAAAAAAACCCAGATGAGCTGGGACACATTACCATAAACAGTCTGCAGTACTAGCCCTGGTAACAGATTGTTCTGTGCCTCATTAAAAAGGAGGTAGCACTGTCAGAGGAGTCAGTGCTTCATTTTGCCATGTTTGCTACATAATCGGTTAATTTTGCTAAATAGTGCACTGCGTCGCAGATGTGCAAAAGGGCAGAGTCACTTCACTTTCTGCATAAAACCTCCTCTCAATGTGGCTGAAATTTTAATGGAGTGTGTTAGCAGGCAGTGTCCCTGCCTTACCCTCACCCTGGGTTCTCCCAACAGTGCTGTGGCCAAGCTCCCTGCTTGCGAAGATGCAACCTGCAAGTTCCTCAGACTAGAAGCTAGATACAGATGTATCTGAGGGTGGTCATTCAGTGTCTGCTGTGCTTGTGCTTTTTTTTTTTAAAAAATCTTACATAAGGCCCTGTCAAAGACTTCCCCACATTTCCTTGGCAAGTACTTCAGTGCCTGTCTTCCATCTAAGCATTACTTAGAATAAGAAAGTTAGTGTTACAGATTTCTAGCGAGATGAATCCAAGTGTGTCTATCTTAACGTGGATCTTTACATTTTGTTGCCTTTTGAGTATAGCTTTTGGGAAGATTATTAACAAGTTAAATGCAGGAAGACAAAATGTGTAGAGAAGCTGAGTTCAGACTGCTGTTTAGGGGCAGATTATTAAAGATTACAATTCAAGGTTTTAGAAGATCAGCATATTACAGAGTAATACGGCATATCCAATAATTAGTGCTAATCGTATACTGCTTAAATTTGTAGTGATACCGAGTATGTGTCAATGGTTTTCTTCAGATAAAAATTAATATTCAGAATAAATAAGTATATTTTGTACTTACGTGTCCCTGTCTGAGAGTATTGTAGGGATCTAAAGAATAACTGAATTTATAAACTCTGTAGTGTGATGTGAACATGTTTAAAAAACCCCAAGCAAAACATGCAAAAGTAATACTAGGTGTGTGAAAGGCCCCTGTTTAGAAAAGTAGGCAGACATGTAATTAAGTTCATCTTTCTTTACAAAAGCAGGCAAGCACCTGCTTAAATCTAAATGTGCTTAAGTTGTGTTTACTTTGAGAAATACTTAAGTACGTTTGAAGTTAATAATTGACACAAAAGATTTTCCTCCATAAAGACTTGCATACAGACAAAGGGAGAAAGGTGCTTCAAAACCTAAGTATGATTATAGGTGTAAGTAATGGGTTTGATTTTAGAAGAACCTGAAGCAAGTAAGTGCACAAATCTAATTGAAATTCAATGAGTCTGGAGCATCTAATTGTCTTGGGTCCCTCTGTAAGCCTTGACCTCTTTTAAATGGTAACAGCTGAGGGAGGTGCTGGCTCTTATGAACTGATTTCACATTAGCACACCAGTAACTTGCTGGATGCTTCTCCTCAGATGCTCAGTGTGAGAACATAACCCTCTGTTGTATGGTTTCTCCACTATTGCCAAATAGTGGTGCCGCTTTCAATATTTTTGTGAACTAAAGAAACACATCAAAATGCAGATACGTTTACAGACTTATCACCCAGGAAGATAAAGGTAGGGTGGAGGCGGGAAATGATGGTTCAGTTGCAGTGCTGTGAAGTTATGAGAAGATGAGCCTTGAGGAATCTTATCAGGGTCCAGGTGGGAGTTTTAATAAACAAGTGCCTAACCTGGCCCTCTACCTTAGTCCAGGTATCCTACACAGGAAGATTTTGATCTAAATTTTGTATTCTGCTCTTTCTCCAATTTTAAAAGATGAACCAAAACTTTAAAAAAAAAATTCCTTGAATTTGAAGGGCTTGATTGATTTCATCTGAAGCCATGGCTGTAACTTCCATGTGGGTATTCCCATGCTCACTGAGGCTAGCTGCATCTCAGGGCACAGAAACCAGCACTGCTTCTGATAGCCACTTTTTCCATGGTGGTGTAAGAAACTCTTTGATTCTCTTGTGTCCTCCTTCCTCTCCCCATGTCCCCCCATGTTTTCCCATTTCTTCCGTTTCTCCACCAGTGTAAATTCTCCTGCTGTTGAGCAGGCCAGTTCAGAGAGCTAATCTGGCCTAAATCTGTCAGGAAGAGGAAAAAAAAGAGGTTTGTGGGAGCCCAGTTTGGACCAGTGCCACCCAACATGAACCTGCACTCACACTGTGGTGGTGGCAAAGCTGTGTGTAGGCAGACACCTCTCCAGATGGGGAAACTGCTAAGGGTGGGAAGTGATACACCAGGAGAAAACCAAGGGTATTTTTACATTGGGCTGGTTACCCACTCCTGCAGCCACCTAAGCATCTCCAAAAAATCGTGGGGGCCAGTGCAGGAACAGGCCTGGGCAGTGGGAGAAGAGACCCACTTGAGGCAGTGTTGCCTCTGGAGGATGTGGCCCCCTCAAAGCATGGCTTTTGCCCTGCTTGGCAGGTATGTGCTTCACAGCTGTAGCAGCAGAGATGTGATGCTGCTGCAACCAGATACACTGGGACATGAAGGTGAATGCTTTAAAGAGAAAGAGGAGGGTTTGGTGGTGGTTTGCATTAGCTGTTAGGGCTGTAGGACAGGAGTTAGGGCAAGGCCAGCCCTGATGTTTGAGCTGTGTGGCTGATGGCATCTGTGGCTGTGGACAGGCAGTGGCACATACTACTTCAAAACTGCAGGTTGCTCAAATCAAGATGTCTTTTGTAAGGAGGCCTACAGGATATCTGGAGTGCTGTTTATTTTTTATCTTTTTTTCATTAAAAATGACTGGCAGCAATATGCCCTTCTGCAGTTGGTGTACTTCTCCATTAGCTGCTCCACTTGCACTTAGACACATAGAGCCAAACTTGCACAGCAGCCTGTCACCTGCAATTTGTAGTCTTTGTTTAAAACGCAGCCTATAGACAAAACCCGTTTGTGTCTCCCTTTTGTTGAGTTAAGCTATTACTGAGGGGATGTTGTGGGCTCATATGGGTTAGGCACCTGATTTCTACTGACTTGAGTAGGAGTCAAGGTACCTGCTACTGTTCCTGGTGACTGAAAATCTCCCCATGGGGTTTGGCTTGCTGAAAGCATCTTCATTTTGTTTGGAAAAGGATGAATAAGTCTTTAAGTGAGGGGTATGTGCTCTTTGGGGGAGAAGGCCTTGCCTTGTTAAACCTCTTAGTATTCAAGCTAAGTAAAATGAAACCTTCGATGCTAGAGCTAGTGGCAGCTTTCTTACATCTTTCCCTTGGTCACATATTTCCACTGCAGAGAGTGAGGCAGACGGCCAGGACTTTCTGCTGCCCTGGTTCCCTCTTTTGTTAAATATGATGATGGTGGACTGTGTCTCCACTGGGCTGTTATACTGGGCTGGGTTCTAGTGTGCGTGGCATTCACTGGAGCCTGGGAATAGAGGCTTGCAGGCAGGAGTTTGCATGTGGGGACTTTTAAAGCTGAGTCTTACCTGTGTTCTGTGTGCCGTGGCTGTTCCTTTGGATGTCTGTGAGCCTCACACCTTTTGCACGTTGTTCCCTGCAACACCAAAGTGCAATTTCTCAGTTATGTTTTGATTTGATCAGTGGAGTTAACCCTGGTTCTTATATTTATTGGGTGGGGGGTTGAGGTGAGGAGTAGAGCATGGACTGTTAGATGTACAACAAGGAGTTTGCAAGTGATGAAGAAATACCATCACACAGGTAAAAGCAAGTTTTGCATAGTTAGTAGGTTTCAAAAGCTCACACCAAAGCCTGTTTTTAAACAAGAAACCACTTTGAAGAAAAACCAAAAACATCTCGCAGAGTGCAATCTGCACTTTCTATCTCAAATCTTTTCCTGTCTTTTTATGGTAGCCAGTCCTTGAGATAGAATAAGCACCATAAAAACTTGATTTTCCCAAGATGCTGTTACGTTTAAATCAGAGTAAGTTAAAATGTTTAATAATTTAAAATTGCGCATGCGGTATAATTGCATTTTATTTTGCTATCTGTGGCTGGGTTTAACACCCAGACATTTACAAAGGGCCTCCACATCATGGGGCATGTTCTGCTCTCACTCCACTTGCAAAGCTCTTGCTGGCATGAGACAGAGGTCCTGTTAGAGTCGGAGGAGAGACCAGGATTGTACTTCTATTTTAAAGCTGCTTATTTTCTGAAGTGCAGGTTTGAATTTCCCAGAGCTGACATGGAGGTTAACGGTCAGGACCCAAATCAGTGCTGCGTGGCCATTTCTGCACCCACTGGCTGTGGTGCTGGGTGGGACCAGTAGGTTCTGCCCGCTTTGCTCCCCACACAACACTTACAAAGTTAATCTGCTCTTAAGCTTGTTTGCGCTCACTTCTCCAACAGTGCGTGCTGTGTGCACTGTTTGCTTTTCAGGCTTTTAGTCAAGCAGAAGGGCAACTTTTTGCGCTTACTTTATGCCAAAAGCAATGGAAGTATTTTCTCCATGTTTGTAATTGGACTCAGTAATGAGCTTAACCATTTAGTACCTGTTGTAAAATAAGCTCAGGGCAAGGGGAAAAGTTCAAAAATAGAGGGTTAGGCATGCAGTGAAATGTACTTTTCTTTCCTGGCAGGTGCACAGGTATTCTAGGCAGTAAAAATGCATAGGAACTTGCAGTGAAATCTAAAGCAATCATTAGTGTGGATGATTTTGATATGTAGATTAGTAAACAACAAATAATACATGCTATGGTTTTTGAGCCAAGGCTATAATTCAGTTCAGAGGCTTGATATAGTACAAATGAAGGTAAGATTAAAACTGTCTCTCTTCTCTTTTATTCCTACAACTTTTCTAACCTTTTACCCAGTTCATTGTTGGTCTCTCTAACTGCCAGTGGAAAAATATAAAAGCCTAGCAGGCATAATCTCTGATTCTCTTGCCATTCTACTTTTTTTAATTTTTTTTTTTTTTTTTTATTTTAAAATTTTCCCCCACCAGGAGCTAGCAGCAATACTGTGCGCCCCAGGAAAGGTGCTTCTATTTTCCATTTGAGGGAGCAATGCAATACTGCAGAGTGTATTACAGGCTTGGAATAGACCTTATTACAATCATGAGTATTAAGATTAATGTCATGTCATATGAATTATTATTTTGCAGTGCCAGTCACTGCAAGCATTCCCTGTTGCACTAAATGGAAGGAGCGGCATATTGGGTTTGGAGAATGGATTATCTGAGGTGGGGTGGGGGGAAAGTGCAGACTACAGTATTTCCTGTAACAGACTGTTTATTTTCACCACTTAACCAGACTGACTTTTTCTGGCAAAAGCCCAGCACCTACACCTGAGGAATCTGTGCCAAGCTTGGCAGGTCTGACAAAAGCAGAACAGCAACACTGATTTTTTTTCAGAGATTTCTTTGTGTAAGAAAGGGCAGCATGAAGGGTCTTCATCAGGATGGCTAATGACAGGGTGCAACAGCCTTACCTCTGCCTCATTAGTGCAGTATTACGAACATCTTTCATGGAGTCTTCACCAATAGCGTTGCCAGCTTTCAATATGTAGCAGCAGCCGCAAGGTCTCCATTAGGACCTTGACTCATAGGATGGTGGGGTGAAGCTCGTGCCTTCCCCAGGCTGGGCAGCCGTGCGGTGCCAGTGGAGGCTCCCCCTGGAGGGAAGGCAGGCGGCGTTTGTCCTGCCATCCCTGCCCTGAGGGCCGTGTCGGGTATAGACAGCTTCATCTTGTGGATAAGGCAGGAGACATAGCCTGATCCCAGGGGTGGGGATTAGAGCCAGAGGCTGCCGAAGGAGTGTACCGAACGAGTTTGTGTCCTGGCCATGTACCTTGCTGGCTGGTGGCACCCTTTTGATAGGCACTGGTGAGCTTCCCATCCCTGCACCCGTGCAGCCTGCAGGAGTGAGCCCTTTCAGGGGGTCGGGGTACCACCAAGGCAGCAGGTACTGAGCCTGAGCCCTGGCCTCTTGGGCAGCCCCCCAGCACGGCATGAGCGCGGTCGGGTGCCTGTGTTGTGGCTCACATGCCTGCTTGCGTCCCCTTGGGTCTGGGCTCTAATCCGGGCTTGAAAATTTAAATATTGACAGAGTTAATTCCTGACTGCCTCAGACTGCAGAAACTGGTCTCTGATAAGGCTGTATTTAATAAGGATATTCATGGTAAAGAGCTTTGTTGGCTAGACAGAGCTTTACCTTGCCGAGCTCTGCTCTGGTGGGCAAGGAAGAGGAGGTCCCCTCCCAGTGCCCTCCCTTCTTGCAGCCTGCCAGCATGGTGGAATAGTATACACAGGGGGGTGATGCCTCTTTCTTCCCCCCCAAAAATAACCACAAAATACCTTTACACAGTCGACTGCATGAGGAGCCAGAGAAAATGTACTGCTGCAGTAAGCCTAAAATCTTAAATGCCAAAAATAAAAGCAGCCTACCTTACTTTTTCCACCTTACATAGCAGTTTCCAACCACATCAAGTGAAAAGTCTAGGTGGGTGTATAGTGTTTATCATCACTGAGTAATACACATTACATTAGCTGGGACGTTTGTTTTGTTCCTGACTACTGGTTTTAAAATGGTTTTAGTGAGGGCAAGAAAAATGATTTAAGTTTATATTGTCACCTAAGAGATAGGAGGGTGTTCCTGATTTGGGGAGGAAAGCTAGAAATGTAAGTAATACTTTTTTTTTTTCCGTTCCACTACAACTGCAAGTAGGTTGAAAGGCAGATGGTGGAAGTGCAGAATCCAGCAATGCTCTTTGTAAGAGATGGTGTTGAAGTAGTTTCTTCTCCCGCATTCGTCTGCAGCAATTGTGTCCTCCAGTATTTGAAAATTGTTTACATAGGTGGCAGCAAAATTTTATATCCAAAGCAACAAAGAATTGAAAACAGATCTACATCCAATATGGTATATTTTTTTTTCCCCTGTAGTATCTCTTGTATGAAATACTGCAATCCTCTTTCCAGGGAGACTTGTCCCTGGCTAAATTGCACCTTAAGATGAGTGCTAACCAGTGCATGGAGGAGGGCTCACTGCAGGGTGGGAAGCAGGTGATGGGGCAGCATCTCTGACCTGGGGATGGTACCAGGGTAGTGGGGATCACAGAAGGAGCGGCAGACATGGTGCATCTCATAGTGATGCTTTGCAAGTGAAGAGGGCAGGTTTGATCAGTCATACTGGGGTAAGATCTGCACCAAAAGCACTCAGAACAGCAAGCTAGCCAAAGCCATGGCATGAAAAAGTTCTTGTTCCTATACATTCAGCAAGTGGCAGTGGTGTGATGCTGGGGCTGAGCAGGCTGTGTTGGGATGTCACCGGTGTATGAGGAGGGATAGATTGAGGAAAATGAAAGCAGAGTGAGAGGCATAGTCCAAGTTTGCCAGTTGTTCACAGGCTCTGAAAGTCAGAAACATACCAAATAGAGACCCAGAGGATATGTAAGAGCTAGCATAAGGGCAGTGCTGGTGCATCTGTAGGTGCTGGACAAAGAAGACCTTGTTACTTGTGGGGCGTTAGCCTTTGATGCATTCATCTCAGTCACCGGATGTTCAGGTTTAGCCAGGAGTTGGCAGACAGATGGACCGCGAGGCAGTTCACAAAGTGACTCACTGTGGGTGAACGTGAAAAGTCATCCACATAAAGGTAACCTATTATAGTATTTTCACAGAAACCTTTTTTTCTTCCCTGGGTTTTCATGTTTTTGTGGTGATGCTTGGGATTTCATTGGTGGTAGTTTTCCAGTTGATAGATGGCTTCCTGCTTGCTCTGCAGCCCAGTCACACCTCCACCTCCGCAGAATACAGGGCTTTGGTTTGCCTGATCCATCACCCAGCTGTTGTTGGTGGCCAGATGGTCTTGCCTTTTTGAGGAGCAGAAAGGCAGAAGCATGGTCAGTGTAAAAACTGTGGCAGTGTCCCTCTGTTACCTCACCACCTCTCTGCTCTCCTTCGCAGGCTACAGTGGTTGCACTTCCTTGTGTCAGCTTCATGGAAGACCGAGAAGCATCTGGTGATGTGTGATTTAAGGCACTCATCCAGCTGCGTATTGCTTGGTGTGACCCTGTTTCTGCAGTCAGGCAAACTCTTCAGGAATAACTGTTTCACTTGGCCTTTCTTTCTAGAAAGCCATGACTTGGAGGCTGCATCACATGGTGGTGGTGGTGGTTTTTTTTCTAAATGAAGACGGTAGGGGAAGTGCTGTATTTATTTATGCTGGATTTTCTTGGAGGGAACTGAAAAGGAAACTGTCTGCTCTAAACGAGGGTAGAGAGATTTTTCCTTTGGACTGAGGTTTATCAGTTTGTTATCTTGTCATTTGATGCCAGTTAAATTGCTGTGGAAGCACCAGAGTGAGGAGTTAGTGATCTTTTCAGAAGCAAAGGAAATCAAAAAGTGAAGGATTAAATAGTTCGCTCTTTGAGGCTAAAGCTACAGGTATTAAGTGCTTTGTCTGTTTTATTGATAGAGAAACCTTTATTGTTTGTTACAAGTTGTTTACTTGAGAAGGGCAAGAAGAAGGTCTGTAGCCCCTTTCTGTTGGTTCGAGTGGATTAACACATGTCGCTAGCACTAGTTCCTCTTCCCAAACTTCCCTGCCTGCCATCGCTCTCATTTGGGGCATGAGTATTGTGCCTCTAGTCACTTTAATAGAAACACTATGCTCTTGAGACAAATTTCCCCTTTTTCATATGCTATTATTATCATTTGGTTTATTTCTCTGAACATGCAAAGATGAGAACAGCTTGCACAGGGCTTGCAATCTTAGCGATGAAAAAGGAAAAGCTGAAGGAAAAAATAACTTCAGGGAGAGAGGAGAAAATTGTTATGGTATAACTTCAAGTGCTTCATATGAGCAGTGGGACAGCTTGGATCTTGGGTGCTCTGAAACAAGCCCCAGGTCTCAGGATGCCTCAGAAGCCTCAGCTCCCAGCTGGGAGACCTGAGGGCGAGCAGCGGGGCTCTTCCTTGCCCTCTGTCCCCAGCATGGTGAGCATCTACTGCTGGGGATGGAGAAGTTGTACTCTCCAGTATTGAGACGTTTACTATGGAGCTGTGTGGGGTTGGTTTAATATCGAAGTAGTTATAAAAACAACCAGGCAGGCAAGACAGTGGCTGCTTGTAAAATGACTCTGGGAAGATGCCTCAGGGGAGGTTAAGATACATTACTAAAGCTATTAACTGGAAAGATCCTAACTCCTCAGCTCCAGTTTGTTTTGCCAGTGTTAAGAAGGAACAGATCAAAGGAACTTTAAACAGTTAAAAAACCTTGTCCATGCAGAAAGGAGGCAGTTGTTTGGGAGCTGTTCACTGGGAGCAGACACCTGCCTGCGAGTTTTCAGGAATCTCGGCTTCTCAGCAGCTCCCAGAACGTGTGGTGGCACAGGACCGAGATAGGAGAGACGTATGTCCTCTTTTGTATTGATTTGAGAAAACATTATGCTGCCTACCTTCTGTTAGTAGTAAACCCTGCTTTGATTTGGGAAAACTGTTTCCTGAGGCTCCTGGTGGCAGCGGCTGACAGGCTTTGAGGGTTCCCCAAGTGAGAGCATGTCAGTCGCTGCTTGCTGCTCTGTTGTGCGCTGATCCCTGCACGCCCCGGGAGAAGCAGTAAATCCTTACTGGTGTTTGAGAAGGAGGGCATGATAGGACTTGGGCAGGTAAGGTCAGGCACCTCCCAGCTCTCCAACAGCAGTGCCACATCCTTTGCTAGAGACAGTTGTGACTATGGCTACCGGCACAGCTTTCAGCTTAAGGCATGTAGCTCCAGGAAGCCTGAGATTTTTTGAGCCTTCTGCTCTTCTGTCTGTCCAGCCTTCTCTGAAGGTTTTAAAAATGTACTTTTCCAGTGGACAAGAGTCTCAGTCTTTCCCCTTGTGCTTCCTCACCTGTCCCACTCCAGTAAAAGGACTTGCTTGGCCTCGCTGGCAGACAACCTCTCATAAATCTCTGTAGGCCAGATGATGTCTAATTTATTGCCCACCTACCCCACCAAATATTTTCAAATTACTCATGTTACTTACTGGCCTGCCTTTCAACTATCCATTTTCCCCTTCCTTCCCTTCTAGCAGAGTATTTACCCAAGGCCTTTTGCACATTTAAAAGTCTTCTATTTAGATGCATCAGTTTCAAAGAAGTCGATTATCTCTGCTTTGGGGATGGTTTGTCCCTCTTGGTTCTGATTTCTCCATAGTAGGGACCTGTGTCACAGAATAATCTGTGGCTTTTGGGTTGCCTCCTGCATCTGCTAGAGGCACTACTTGAAGCAACAGCGTCTGAATTTAGGAGGATTACACCATGTCCTTTCCTGGATCTCTGCTGCCACATGTGATTTCCTGTATGTGAACTTGTTTATTTGGCTAGATGGTGGCAGTCTCTGGCTTTTGCTATCTCTGCAGACGCATATGGTCCTGCTGATAGAGCCCTGTGTGTCTGCCTCAGATTCGCGGGTGACAGTGGCATGTGCAGAAAGAAATGGGTGGAGCTGGCTGCGCTGTACGGCGTGCAAGGCTCTGCAAAATCCCTATCTGTGGGAATTGCTAGTCAGCTCTTATCAGTCACGTCTCAACACAGTGAGTTGTAGAAATCAAATTAGCAGACAAGTCAATTGCTTACGTCAGTCAGAAATTTGCACTGGGGGTGATGTGATAGTCCAGGGCCCCTTGCTGGGTACTGTTCCTGGGTTTGATTATGAGGGCTGTACAAAATGAAAACCTGACAGTGCAGTTTTGTTCCTGTCTTGCTTTCTTTTTTTTTTCCTCTTTTCTTGCTTAGAACAGTTTTTCTCACTGTCATTTGGGGCAAGCAGAGCAGAGAATTTGTCCTTGCTATAAAAGTAGAGAAAGCTTTGCCCTGTTATTTTATAAAACAAGTTGTTGTGACATACCACATGGTTCCTCACATCACTCAGTAGTTCATTAGTCTGTCACTGTACAAGCTTATTAAATGACAAGCTAAAAAACACAAGACAGTACAACAGTCCATTAAAATTCATAAAGGACATCAAATATTCAAAGCAAGGGATGTAAAAAGAAGCCATTTGCTGTAAATACTAATACCTGTAGTTGCATAAAGATAATGAAGAAGTGCTGCGCACTGCCAGGCAGCAGACCACTGCTGACAAACTCACAGCTGTCTGGGAATCCCTGCAGTTATTTATTTCCCGAGAGCTGCTGCTGCTTCAGCAAAGATCTCCTTCAGAAGCTCCAGCCTGTCATGTGAACCTCTTCTCCTAAACAAACACCCTGGCTAACTTGAAATCGGGGGCAAGATCAATTACTTTCAAGCTCTCAGTGGCACAGAGTAACAAGACATGTTATTCATTTCTTGTGTCTGGGGCAAACACAGTGGACCTCTGGCTTAACATCTTGGAGGGCTTTTTTTTTTTTTTTTTTTTTTTTTTTTTCCTTTTTTTTTTTTTTTTTTTTTTTCTTCTCCCAGTATCACATTCCCTGGAGAATTTATGTCACATGCCATGATATTGTTTAGTAATTCTTAACTTTGTAGCTGCAAATGCCTGTGTTAGCAAAGCAGAGTTGAACTTCGCAAGTACAGGCAACTGGCAAACTTTAAGGCTTTAAGGCCAGGCATTCTGAATAAAAGCTTCAGAACTCCCATTGGTTCTTTCAACAGCAAATCCCAAATTCTGTTTCAGCTTCATGCCACCTTTTGGAAGAATATCTAGCCTTAAATGCAAAAACTTAAAGCAATGGAGAACCCACTCTGCCTTTAAGTGTGTTTTCCAGAAGGTTAATTACCTTCCCTGATAATACGTCCATGTTATTTCTGCTGTGGTTTTGGTTTCCAAATACTTGGGTATTGTTAAGGCTTTGTCTGCTAGTAATACAGTCCCTAGCCTCCGCTACCCAAATCTGTAATAAAATAGTTTTTGAGGCTTTTTTGTGTGACAATTCTAAAAACAATTTCTTATTGGAATCCAATTGAATCCAAGGGAAGTGAGGTGGTAATCAAGTGATGTCACCCTCACGTCTTGTGCTGCATCTCACTGCCTGCCAAAACTAGCAACCGTTGCTATGTTCCCAGGGGAAGGTGATACTCTCAGCCTTTTCTTGGTGCTGGAAAGCAGTCCTTTCCAGGCTTGTCAGGCCCCTGAGAGCTGCTGACATCTGTCCCAGGCTTTCATTTTACCTTTGCTTGTTGGAATAGCCATGGAGGAACATGGATTGTGTCCTGTAGGATGCTTTGAATTTTCCGTCTTCCTGAAGACCATTTCTCAAAAACACTGCCAATCTGGGGGACTGGTGTGATCTAGCCCATTAAGTGCCTGTATTTCAGTGCTTGGGCTCTGGGGTGAAGACCTCCCTGCAGCATGTGTGGCAATGTCTGAAAATCCATGCATCAGAACAACGGCACAATGCCATGACTTTCCCAGCTGGTTTGTTTCCTTTTCTCAGTAGCAGCCCTACAGACTTGGCTGACTGTACCCAGCTTTTCTCTGAGTACTTCCAAAAGATAAAAAAAAACACCAAAGCAGTAGGGGCCGTTGTCATTTGACACACAGGTCTCCAGAAGTTCTTCCATAGTGAACTCTGTTCACTGTGAAACAGTTGTAAGCAGTAGGTAGGTGATGTAGCTGATTGCTTTACTTTCCAGTAAAAGTCAGCATGAACTGGGGAATTTAGTACCTGGCAGACGACATTCAGCACATGCAGGGACTGGTTGTCAGCAAGACTAGAGTTGTGGATTTTTATTTCCTATACTCTCCTAGCAAAACATTGGCAACTGTAGCTGATGGGTTGTCCCAAATCTGTTGTTGATAAGACTTCTTATTAGCAGTGCATGCTCATGAAAGGGTGGATGCCTCTCCAGACAAGCATGTGGTGACTATTAAATATTCTCAGGAGTTAGGCTCTGGCACTGTTACCCTCTTCCTACTCTGCAAGGCTGAGCCCTGGGTTTGCAGAGACCTCTCTAACACACCCAACATCACGCTGACTTCTCTCGGTCTCTACCTGGGACTGAGCAGACAGGCCTGACCTTACTTCCTCTGCGTTGGCCGGGTTGTTTGCCTGGAGTCACCAAACGTTCTGCACTCCTCTGGCTCTGCCAGCTGGCCCCTTCCCCGGTGGGAGGGGAGCTGCAGGTGCAGAGCTCTCCTGTACCTACCTGTGTCCCTAGATGACTTCCACCCACCTGGGACTCGGGATGGAAACCTGGGAGTGAAACAAGTCAAACGTTCATAAGGCCCCAGTTAGTGCCAGCGTGTCTTGGCAGCCTCTCCCTGCCCTGCCTGCATTTATAAAGGGGTCACTTACAGTTTTTGTCTTCATTTTGCTACAGTTGTTATCTAAACGTGCAAGTTCCATCTTTGTGTTTTGGGCGCTGGATCACAGGCAGCCTGAGATACAATCCTGGTTTTGTAGAGAACTTTGTTTTTAATTTTAAACATGCATGGTTGCAAACGGCACGGTACCCAGTTCCAGCATTGCCCCTCTTCTGAGGAGGGTGCAGTGGGCAGAGAAAGGGCACAGCAGAAGAAAGTGCTCTGTGTTTGCTGGCCAGTGTATCAGTGTGGTAGGATAGGGTTGGAGCACTGAGATGTTTGATGACATTATAATTCTCAGGTAGTCTTTTCTAAGCATGTACAGCATCCCAATATATAGCAGCCATCCACAGCTAATTGACATGTAAGTGCTCATAAGTAGTGGAGTAAAGTTATTTCAAGTTATTGAAGTTATTTTGCTTTCCACCAAGTGAAAAAAAAAAAAAAACAACCAAAGTTAACTAGGAAAAAAGGAGAGGAGGAAAAAATGGGCAGAGTACCAAACAGTGCCTTGTTCAGAGTAGGTTGTGAAAGTATTTTGAGGTTGTCTTTCCTGAAAGCCTTTGAAATTCAAAGACTGTGGATTCTTGCCTCTTGGCACACAGATCGATTCCTTCTCCTCCTCCTGGCAGATTCTGCTTAGCAGTTGCCCTTTTTTTCCCTCTTTTAAGTACCCCTAAATCACAGAGTCTGCTTGTTATGCTTTTCTTCATTTAGGTCTGAAGCTTTAAGGACTGTGTCGAAGTAGTGAAGGGGACAGCATGTACTGGATGCTAGGGCCAGGGCAGAGAGGGTGGGCAGAGGGAAGAGATGACCTTATCTCCAGGCTTTGGTCCTAATCCTGCAAACTTTTTCTACTATGAAGAGTCCTACAGAGGTCAGCCAGACTTCTTTCACGAACGACAATTACTTGCTATTCAGCATTATACTCAGATTATACTTACAGTAATCATAATAACATGGCCATAGTTTGTGATAAAGCATGGTTGGAGTGCTTTAAGCCAACTGAACAGAGAGGCTGCTGAAGACATGCATGAGATTAGTTAAATAGGAGTTTGGCTTGTTTGACGGACAGGGACCGTTAGAGTTAGACCAAACTCTAAAACTCAGAGAATCACAGAATTTTAGGGGTTGGAAGGGACCTCCAGAGATCATCGAGTCCAACCCCCCTGCCAGAGCAGGACCATCTAGTCTAGGGCAGGTCACACAGGAACACATCCAGACGGGTCTTAAAAGTCTCCAAGGTAGGAGACTCCACAACTTCCCTGGGGAGCTGGTTCCAGTGCTCTGTAACCCTTAAGAAGGTGGCTTCCTAAAAAGAACATAAAAATGCAATGCCACCAGTGTCCAGCATGCACTCCCCAGCACCAGCTCCAAGGAGGAAAGTTAGTCCAGGTGCTTGTAATCTTTCCAGGAATTACCTGCCCAGATGGCCCAGTTCCCTGTGTGCTGGTAGCTTGTGTGCTCCCATGTTCAACACGCCTGTCAAATCAGGAGGCAGCATTTCGAACCACCCCATATTCTCCTTTTGTTTGTGTTACTGACTCTTGCAGTGGAAAGCATTTGTTGGGGCCTGGAGCTGCAGGGCAGCTCGCCTGGTGCAGCCCTGACCTAGAGTTGTTGCTCACAAGTGTGGCACTGGAGCAGCAGGAGGGAGGTGAAAATAAGCAAAAATGTCACTCTGTTGTGCCATAATGCCTTACGAGTATTTTTAGGGTCTCCTAATACAGAAGGCTTGTCAGGTAGCTGCAGCTGATTTCCTGGAAAATCATCTTCAGTCCTTACTATTCTGCTGAATAGATATTTTCTGGTAACATGCCTGTATTAAGCTACTTCACTAAAATGCAACTTAGGAGCAACATGGAGTCCAAAGTATGCAACACTTCTGCAGTGTTAGAAAAAAGACGCACCTCTAGGCATATAACTAAGGTTTCTCTCTATCCTGGCTTTAATTGCTTTTGATACTCATTTAAGGGCAGTGGGGCAGTGGGGCCAACTCTGCACTGCGAGTTAAGCAAGAGGAACCGAAGTGCTGCCTGCTCCTGCCCGTGCCATGGGGGCAGCAGCTGGTGAAGATGGCAGCTGCTGCAGATGCAGGAAAAGACAAGCACCCATCTGCTCCCTTACACTGTCTTGCCCCTCTGTTGACAGCATTGCTGTTTGTCCTGCCTGATCCTTCAGTGTCTGTCCTTACCCGTCTCCCCAAAGGCCTGGAGTACAGTGAAAGGCTGGGCTGCCTCCCAGCCTCTTCCTCCTTACTTGTGTGTCACAGGAGGAAAAAAGCTAGATGGAGATAGGTCATCCAGGGCCATCCTGTTGTAGTTATGATGATGGCAACCATTCATAGCTGAAGCGTTTGATTTGTTAACCTTATAAAAAGATGCCATTAAATACTGTATTTAGCTCCTCAGGGGAAGTAGCCTAGTTTCTTTTTCATTTTCCTTTTCTCATCCCTGTTTTAACATTAGTGACTCAGCTGTCACTCCACTTCGGAAGGGCCACTGTGGTTATAGCTGTGATTGGATGGCACCAAGAACCCATTTTTGCTGAAAATAATTAATATGGTGCATTTTCACTTCAAAAAGGGCCTGATACAAAACTACTAGAAGGTTTTCATTAACTTTTTCAAGCTTTGAAACTTGCCTGTGAACAATTTGAAATTTCTTTTTGCCTACTGTTTTTAATCTTTGTCAACAAGGCAAAGTCTGGCAAAGACTAGGACATGTCTGACCCTACATATTGAGGGCACTCCTGTTCCAAGTCCACAAAGCATGTCACAGGGTATAATGGAAAAGTCTTTGTAGGCAAGAGTCTCACTTGCAGCAAGGCACCTGGTCAGATCCTGCAAACAGAATGAGTTTCCACCAGCTCTGAAAAAAAATCATATTGGAGACAAGTGTGGACTCCTCCATCTCCTTAATTTTTTCATTTCCCAATTTCACTAACCTTAACCAAAAAACTAGCCTCATTCATTTCTGTTTTTCTAGATGCCTCATCTCTTCTAAACTTTAATCATAGAATCATAGAACCCTTTAGGTTGGAAGAGACCTCTAAGATTATCAAGTCCAATCATCAAGCCAACACTACGAAGTCCTCTGCAAAAACAGAATCAGAATCAGAATCTGTCAGGGTTGAAGGGACCACAAGGATCACCCAGTTCCAACCCCTCTGCCATGATCAGGGACACCTCACACTACATCAGGCTGTCTAGCACAGGACAAAATGAAAAAAAAAAAGAAAAACAAAAACCAAACATAAAGCTGTTTTGTGTTAGCCTGTTTTATATTTTGCATATAAGCTTATACTACAAAAGTATTACCAGACCTGTCATAATGTATGCACATACATGTCGCTCAGGGTGCTTGGTAGTGGGTTCCTTCATCCCCAGGAGGAGGGAAAATATCCTCATCAGCATTTGCTAGTGCTCACTCTTTTCTGCTCTCATCTCTTCAGCTGCAACTTGAAGGTGCTTGCTTCTTATGTACCTTTGTTATGAAAATGACGCTTAGCATACTTAGGAGGCCTTGCGTTCTTGAGCTATGAATACAGTATCCTAAAAAAAAGACGATGTACAAAGGCACCATCATTCTTAGCATTGTCCTTTAAAATTCACCCTGTGCCTTGAACATGTAGGTGTTGAAAAAGGACTTATTTCAAGCAGTGTAATTCCACTGATGTAACTCCAGATTTTCCTCCTAAAAAGGAGGGTGTGTCCACTCAACCTACCTGGTGTCTGAGACAAGTTTTTCTGAGAAGCAGAAATTTCTCCACCTATCCAGCACTGTAAGAGCACCTATCTGGAGGGATTGTGGAGCCATCTCGGAGTACATGCAGCTACTGCAACCTCAAGACACACATATTTTTATTCAGCAAGTCAATACTTGTACTTTTCCAGAGCAGGAGATGGTGTCTGTGAAGTGACACCACCTCAGATGTCAATTTTATGTTTTGTAGCATCCTTATTGAATGAACACTTCTTTGCCTGTTGAGGCTGTAGTCTTCCAGATGGAAGTCCCTTCTAATAGTGCGGTCCTTCCCATAATGGGAGCTCTACCATACTGCAGCCTACGGGGTAGGTAGTTCTTGTACCTGGTGATGACCTTGGCTGTTGGCACAATCAAGGTCCTGAAACCCATCGTCCTGTGGCTCCTCAGGTGCCTCTGAAAAATGTCCTGTGTACTGAGCAATATGAGGGCCCCACCATGGTCCAGGTATTGGCTTCAGGAGGGATTTCTCATGTGTACAGGTTCAAACCAGGAACATGAAAGCGCTCCTCCACTCATCGTTCTGCTATTGTGGCTCTGGTGTCGGGGTGGGGTGCTAACAAAGCATCAGGAAGTGCCAAAGCATTTTAACACAGCCTAGCTTTAGGCTCAACATTTAGCACTTGTGATTGTATCAAAAAAAAGATTGTAGCTTAAAAAAAACAAACAAACAAACAAAAAAAAAAAAAAAAAAGCTGATGTTCATACCTGTGCATTTACCTGGATTGAGAGGTTTCTGGGATGGTTGCTGCTGCCAGTTGCATGTGAAACAGGAATGGCCTGATTGCTGTAGCAAAGGGCTGATTCACTGGCAGTGTAATAGGTGTCATCTTCTCTTTTGTCAGCTCCTCAGGTATATTCTACCCCTGCAGTGAACAGAAAATAAATTTTTAAAAATCCAGTAAAACCAGTAGCATGCAAGTCATCTGAGTGAGATGAAGTTCAATGAAAACAAAAACAGTTTGTAAGTGGGGTTAGGTGTGGCTGGGATGAATCCAGAGGGAGAATTTGGTCTGAGTGAGGGCGAGCTCTCTGAAGCCACCATTCCCTGGGAGGCACCGGGAGTGATATCCCAATGCAAATGTTCCCTGTGTGAAGGTTGAGATCGACCTCCACCAGTGGAGAAGGTCAGACACTTGCAGACACACATGAAGATGGGAAGACGGACTGATTTTCTGGAGGCACCCATTTCTCCCCATGACTGCCCAGGGAGTCTGGTGTTGTGAACAGGGACATCAGAGCCTGACCTGGAGCTGCCAAGGCTGGATAAGGAGATTTAAATTTTAAAGCTGTAAGAAAGCTTTGGAGGAAAAAAAAACAACCAAATGTTGTCAATGATTATAGGCAGAGCATCACAGCATGGTAGCTAAAGCCACATGCCTCGGTGGTGAGTTTGTGTGCAGGGCTGTTTTTGGGGCTGGGTGTCCCAATGCAACATGCCCATGGAAGGTAGATTAAAGAATGTTTATACCTGAAGTAAACCCACCTCATTACTGTTCATACAGCAGCAGTGAAGAGATGGACGGTTTTGTCCACCCATGTCATCTGACATGGCATGAACTTGATTTGTGTGTACAGAAAGCAAGTCTGTACAATTTTTAAATATGTTCCTAAATGCAGTGTGTAAAATGTGTTCCCCAATGCAGAGAGAAAATGTAGGAAACCATAAGAAACCAAGAGGCTAGGGAGGGCCTGTATGTTATTCTCAGGACGAAAGCAGAATGCGCATCAGAGTACATCGAAAGGAAAACTGATCACTTTCTCTTTTCAAAAGACATTAATATTTTACAGCTGCCATTACGTTTTGAAGAGCGTGCAGGTATTTATTGGTAGTGCCATAGCTACCTGGTGCCGAGTTGAGAAGGAGGAGATACCTGTTTTTCAGGTTGTCCTGTTTGCTCATCCCTCGTCTCCTAATTCACACCCCGTCCACACCAGCACTGCAGTAACTCGGTTGAGGATCTGGAGTGGCAGTTGTGCCTTCCCACACTGGCTGCCCTTCCCATGTGTCTTCCAAGGGGTTTTTGCCCCTAAAAGCTAGCAGGTCCGACCCACAGAGAGTCATGCTGAGATGTGTCCCTGGCTTCCCTTGGTGCTTGGGTCTGTGGAGCAGGACCGCTTGTTCCCTTTCCAATGTCAGCTGCTGACTGAGGCGCATCATATTTTTAAACGCACTTTTTGTCTTTATTTTTTTTTTTTCACATCAGATATTATCTTCTGGTTCAATACTAAATTAACTGTGTGCTTAAAATAGCACAGGAGAGGGGTTCTGTTTCAGATTGTCTACATAGCAGAAGTGCCAGGGGCTGTTTCAGAGGTTGCTTGAAGGCTTTCTCGCAAGAAGGTCTCAGGTGCCTGTGCTGGCTTTTGAAGGGCTTGCTCAGGCCTGATCAAACGCGGTCAGGCGACAGCGTATCAAATCTCTTCCTCTTACCAGTCACATGTCAACCGTAACTGTCACCAAATTTGCAATTTAATGTGCACACCTCAACACTTCCAATTAATCCAGCCCGAGTATTTAACAGTCTATTATTTCAGAGCTAGCACTTTACAGAGCTGCGTGCAAGGAAGCCTTGCACTTTGGTAAAGGCTGGAGTCCTGGAAGGCTTTCTTCATGTGCATGCATTTTACTCTTCCCCTGCCACTGCATGGTGGAAGTTATTGCTGGTTAAGTTGGGTTATACAGGCTTAGGAAGTGTTAAAAAAAATACAAACATGACCACAAAAAATTTTCAAAAAATAGATTTATAATGGGTGATTCAGCAATGAGAGGCTTTTATGATCTACCATGGGAAACTACTATTTTTAGTGAATTATTATAAGCAGTAGCATCACTCACATTTATGAAGGCATGAAAGAACGCCCATACATGTTTCTAAATAGTCGATGTGTAGTAACGGCAATATGCTGAGAGTGAGCAAAAATAGGATTGATCACTCTGGTTTCCACAAAGCTGCATGAGGGTTATGCTGGGATCTTTGCATCTAAGAAATGAAAAACAGGGTTTGTTGGTTTTGTTTTTTTTTTTTTTTTGCCTTCTAGTTCTTCTTTCTAGCAAAACAAACCCAGAATCTTCAGGGTGAAAGTCTGCCTTGCAGTAAAATTGCATTGTTTTCATTGAGGTCTAACTGGGTGACCACTGAGGTTTGTGAGGACTCTTTCAGTAGCTTCAGCAGCTGGGAGATTGGAACTGTGCTGACAGCAGTAGCTGTTTTTATGAGAGTTACTATACATATAGTATTTGGGTTGATTAGTTGTGTGTGCCTGCACTTCTCTTGGGGCTCTGTGGCACAGAGGAGGGCAAATGCAGTGATGCTGTACTGAAGGAGCTCTGCAAACACCGTGTGGTGTCATTTCCAAAGTTCCTACAGTGGAAATGCTTTAAGTGCTGGGGCTTGCTATTAAGAAATTTTTTTTTTAAATTAAGATATTATCTGCTGGTGACACCATTCCTGAACACAAATTACAGCTGGTTTGATCTGGCTCTGCAAGGACCCAGTCATGTGTCCATTGCAGTGTTCCATTATGCAGCCTTCTTGGGTTGAGGTTCAGCAAGGGGCAACATCTTCCATTCTCTTGCTGTGTTTGTCTCCCAGTCAGGCCTGTGCTGAGGTGCCTTGGGTTTTTCATGAATTCAGAACCTTGCAAGAGCAATGCCTTGAAGTAGATTCCTACTTTTAATTAAGTGAAATCCTTTGACTGAAATTGCGTTCTTGAATTTTGGACAGCTGTGATACAAAGCGCATGGCAGGGAGTGGTAAAAGGTAGCTCTTGACAAGGTGCCATTAACTACCTCCCAGTGATGGTACCTGCCTCCTGATTCCCAGGTCCTACTCTAACGTGGAAAAGCGTCGGCGTAGCATGCAGAGGCTGAAGCTTTGTCTTTTAGGAGGCTTCCTATAGCAAGGTGTGCCAGGGTATGTGGCTCCTGATGTCGGGAGGAGTTGCTGGAGAGCCCGACCTTGTTCTTGCTCCACAGCTGCGCTAGTTAAAGTCTCAGCATTTTCCTCGCTCTCTGCTTCCCATCTCCCAACACTCACTGGAAAAAATAAATGACAACCGGCATGCTCTACTCAAAGCAAAACAAATGTTATTTATTACAGTCCTCCTGTGGTCGGAGGATGTCTGACTGTAAAATAACTGGAGAATTTTCTGCTAACTGGAAGCATGACGCTCTGAGACAATTTCCAGGCAGTGTATATTTTCAGCTAAGTTTTATTTACGTCAGCATAGCAATTTGTAATATCACTGTTTGCAAAGACAAAAATTCTGGCTTTAGCTAGACTTGGTCAAAAACTTTTGATTAAGTTGTGACTCGGTTCCCGTAGTTCCACGGGCTGAGATGCTTTTCTTTTCATAAGGGAGGGCAGAAGGCTCTTCGGCAGGCATGTTCCTCGCCGCCTGCCCTTGCAGCAGGGAGCAGCTGGGGCGGCGGGGAGCAAGGCGCGCCTCACTAGGGAGGGGTTGTTTTCCTTGTGCTAATCACCTTCTCCTGTCATTGTTTGGCATGGCACAGTGCCTTGTGTGCGGGACAGAGGCAGATCCGTGTCCTGCTCTCCTGTCTGAACCAGCACATTTTGGAGGATAAATCTTCTCTGGACTTAATGTTATCCCAAGGAGCTCTAATATCCGTCAAGGCTTTCTACGCTTCCTTTGGGTGGGAGATGGTGGGCAGAGAGGCAAGCAGAGAGCTAATCACAGCGGGGGCCTCTTCCAGCCATTCCTGCACCCCCAAGGTCAGAAATGCTCCTTTGAAGAGAGGATGAGGGTGGGAATCCACAGAGCCACTCTTCAGATGCTGAGCTGACTTTTCCCCCCTAAATCTGTGGGGTATATTTCCCCCTTTTCCTGCAGGAGGGTGTGCTTGTGTATGGCTGAGCCCGTGTTATCCCACTTATCCTTTCTAGGGCTGTGAGGACAATGGCCTTTGCCAGCTGGGTGTGAAGGGATGTCCCCTGCGGGACCCTGGTACACTCTTGCCACCTGCTTCTGCTGAACAACTGGTGGGATTTGCTGGAGCTGCCTTAGGATCTTGCAGATGATACCAAACGTAGAGCACTGACAACACTTGGGTGTCAGGAAAGATGTCCATTCCAGTGTGTAATTTGCTTAATGCCTTTTTTTCCCCTGCAACTTCCACAGTTTAGGGAAAACACACCAACCTGGAATATGTAATATATATAATACAATAAACAACATGGCTGAATGGATATTGTGGGAGGACTGTCCATATGTTTTAGTTTGTGCTTTTTTTGCATCTCCAGAGCACTCTCACTGCTTTTTAAAATTACGTCTATTTTTCTGGTTTGCAAAAACTCATGGGAAAGAGGAAGAAATTCTGAGACCTCTTTTGGTTGGGTATTTCAGAGTTCCTTGAGAAGCAGCACTGCAGCCTTACAGTGCTAGGCAGAAAATGACTATGGAACTAACAGATTGGTACTTCCTAAAGATCTCCTCACCTAGACTTGCAAATAAATCCCTTTCACCAGAAATTACTACATCTATGCACACAATTGGCAACTTTAAGTATCTGTAATTTTGGAGTTACTGAATCTGCTGTGCTCTTTACTTGCAGTTGAATCTCACTGGGAATTTTAAAGCAAACAAAATGTAAAACTGATAGTTGAAGCAAATTTTGAGTTACTTCATGAGACAGCACAGCCACTGGTCTTGACTGTTGCGCAGAATGTGTTGGGTTATTTACAACCTCTTCTTTCAGCAACAACTGAATGCCAAGAAAGTAGTTTGTTTCATTTTGCTTTTCTCAAGGACATAGTTTGTGGTGAAGAGGTGATGAATGCCTTCTTTGCCTC